>NC_079214.1:50377618-50595118 GCF_029633865.1 Lampris incognitus | reverse complement strand
GATACTGCTATTTACTATAATAGCACCCTCTGCTGCTTAGACCTTTTCCAATCAACAGTTAGCCATCACTGTTTTACAGAAAAAAGACGAGCGTCTATGCATACACATATTGGATGCTGCCATTATAGACTCGGTCCCTGTTTATAAGCACCTGAGCTTACTTTCCGTTTTCACAGCAATGAGTTATTGCAAAAAAAAAATAATCAAGATTTAGATTAGAAGTACAATAGACCATGTTTGTCCTTGACTTCCAGAAAAACATGTGTATGTATAAATATATATATATATAAATTATTATTTAATAAATGATTTATGAATACAGTAACAAATAGAAGAGATAAGTCAACTGAAAGGTCACATTTCCCAGCATTGTAAAGCATCAACAAGAAAAGAAACAAAAGTGTGCTTGTATCAGCATCCTTGTTGTAAATTAACATGGGCTTCGGCAAGACTTCAGCAATCACTTGATAACATAAAAAGCTGCCCTCATTCACAAATAAATAATAAAGACTTCAACTGTATGGCTGGTGAATCAGCCATACTAAATTGGCCCTAGGTGTGAATGTGTGTGTGTGTGTGTGTGTGTGTGTGTGTGTGTGTGTGTGTGTGTGTGTGTGTGTGTGTGTGCGCGTGGGCCCTGTGATGGCCTGACGGCCTGTCAAGGGTTTCTCCCCACCTGCCACCAATGACTGCTGGGATAGGCTCCAGCATCCCCACGACCCTGAGAGCAGGATAAGCGGTTTGGATAATGGATGGATGGATGGATGGATATCAGTAAATGTTCCTTCTGGCTCAGATTATGGTGATGCACTGCTGTTTCGAAGCATTTAGATGCAGACTTTCATAGCACTTCACAGTTTATTACAGGGGATCGACATGGCACACATCATCAAGTACAGGCTGACCCCCCTCCCTTAAAATAATGCACTTTCTTATATTTGTTTGCAAAGGCCATTTAAATCAACGTCCTCCAGACCTTACTTCCTACTGACACAGAGATTCTAATGGGGCAGTTACATTGCCATTGATGCAAATAAAATCATTTCACCCCCATGACGAATATGGACATAACTGGATTTGATATCGTGCTGAGCAGGAGGTTAAAAGCTAACTAGCTAGCTATGTAGCTGCTAATGCTTAGAATGCCAATAAAACAGTGTAATACATACATACATTCACACACACACACACACATACACACACACACGCATACACACACACACACACATATATATATATATATATATATATATATATATATATATATATATACTATCTGCTGTGGTTTCCCATGACAGAAAAACATGCAGCCTCTATTTTTCAAGTTTATTTTATAATCTGCCATATTAAAATGATAAAACACTGGATGGTGGGAGATCAAGAGAACGAGATTAATGATGTCACTCTCATTTATGTATATATTGCAGTGGTAATTACTTGATTAAGTGTGCTTGCTGATAATCTGGCTATGAATGTTGGGATAATTAATGATATTGTATGATACAACAGGTATCATATTAAGGGTTATCGTCTGATTAGAAGTAGAATAGCGAGGCCTACATAGCAGCTCACTTTAAAAGCGTCACTTCATCAGTAAGTCTGAGTTGCTTATCATAGGAAGGTTTGTGTGATAGCGGAGGTGAAAACAGCGCTGTTGGAGGGAGGGGTGATACCAGTATAACTAATGAAGCTCCCTCCCTTTGCTCGCAGACCAGGTTTATGGAACGAACAAAAACCATGTAGGCCACATATTTCAAAGCAGTGTCTTTCATTGAATTTTTGGAGAATGGTTGCAAATTATGACATTTGAGAGGGAAAACCCACCACAGTGATTGAGTTATAACAGGGCCTATTTTCTGGTAAAACAAAATGGGAAAACAAAATGATTATTCTATAGAGAACCAGGTGAAGTTTGCGCAGGCTTTTTTATGCTTGAAAGAAGGAGGCAATTTTGTTGTAATTTTCTTTCTTTCTTTCTTTTTTGGTTCTGTAATATGATGGCACGTCCTTTACAACCATTAGTAGCCTTTTTCCAAACATTTAATGTCTAATCTCTGGTCGTTGGCCTGCTATACACAGGTCTTGGACACTGACTTTCTTTCTTTAGTGCAAATAATGCAGGGCTTGATGAAGGGGTCTTGGTAGAGTTGAGGGTTGGTTGAAGGATACAGAGATGGGGGCAGGGCTGTTGACGAGAGCGTGAGGTTTGGGGGGGGGCAGGGGTGCTGGGGTGGGGCTGCTGCTACTGCAGCTGTTGCAGCAGGATTATGGGGACGAGGTGTGGTGTTCCACCTCAGACTCATGCCCCAACCCCAACTTCCTCAATCCCCTACCCACCAAATCACACACACACACACACACACACACACACACACACACACACACACACACACACACACACACACACACACACACACACACCGCCTGGACACATGACACGAGAGGGACTGGAACTCATGATGACTTATGATGAAATACATGAACACTAACTCATAATTATTTTCTGCTTGGTGTTCAGATGAGACCTCTGACTGAAGGGTCCAGATCATCAACAAACAAACAAGTTTTTCTACTGGTATGCTGTTGACACACGGAAGAAAGAAGAAACACACAGCTCGTCTCTGTTCATGTAGCCAAAATGTGTGGTTGTCAAATTTACAACAGTGAGTTTAAACTAGTGCACCAAGTGCAGGATACTTAAGTAATTGCAAATACCATGTGTCACTCATTGCACCTTCATGAACATGGCTTCATCGTCGGAAACACAGAGGCCCAGAATCAGGTTTCCCTGCTAGTAAAGATGCCACATTGGCATGACTAAGCAGGCATCTTTTGATGACAACAGTGAAGTTGCCAGCACCTTTTGGCCTATAGTCCCCGTTATATGACTTGATGCACACCGTACCACCAGTCTGTGCATCACTTTGTGCCGCGCCACATTCAGCTATGTCACAGATCACTATGTGCCCTTCTCATTCTCTCAGCTTAGATTTACACAGATGAAGTGTGAGAGGAAACTGTTTCCATGAAGCCAGAAATTGGGTCAGGTGTTACAATGGGTCATGGAAAATAATACTACATCATCTGCCGAGTTCTGTCTTGGTACAAAGAGATGAGCTGTTTAGATCTAGTCTCATCCAAAGGCATCCCAGCTGATGTGACGTCAGCACTTGAACTGTGCTGTGCAGACCGAACCGCTTGCTGCAGCCTTGAGTTTGACTGTCATGTCGGTGATGTTGGACGGGGAAAAGGCAAGGTCATTTCACTGTTCTTTGTTGTAAGAGCATCAACCAAATGCCGCAAATGTATCCAAATGACAGTAAGGGGCTTCTCATGTTCAGCGTACAGCTCATGTCTCATGGGCAAAGGGATTAACATGTGTGGAGGGACTGCAATGCCATCACAACCAGCACCATTCCTTTGAAACTACACAACCAAGACAAGTAGAGATTTAAGCCGTCTGTCTGTCTGTCTGTCTGTCTGTCTGTCTCTTTCTCCCGTTAGATAGATAGATAGATAGATAGATAGATAGATAGATAGATAGATAGATAGATAGATAGATAGATAGATAGATAGATAGATAGATAGATAGATAGATAGATAGATAGATAGATAGATAGATAGATAGATAGATAGATAGATAGATAGATAGATAGATAGATAGATAGATAGATAGATAGATAGATAGATAGATAGATAGATAGATCGATCGATCGATCGATCGATCGATCGATATACTTAGCACAAAAAGTAAGGAAATTTGTGTTTGGTAGATTATTTCTTTGTTGTAACAATGCTTCTTGGCAAAAATCTTATACTGTTGGAAAGCCTCTTTATTTCCCTTTTAAATGGGGCAACATTTGTAAGGAACATGCATTTGTGGGGTGAGCAGCAGAGCTGAGTATGTGGGTTGCGCCCATCAAAAATTTGTCAAATCTTCTCTGCCGATGCCGAACAGATTATTTTGGTATTGCTATTGACTCTTGTTTTGAGCTTCTGGTGCTGACGATCAGGTGCCTGATGTAAGATGTATTGCCAAGAAGCATTGTTACAACAAAGAAATAATATACCAAACACATATTTCCTTACTTTTTGTGCTAAGTTTAGATAGATAGATAGATAGATAGATAGATAGATAGATAGATAGATAGATAGATAGATAGATAGATAGATAGATAGATAGATAGATAGATAGATAGATAGATAGATAGATAGATAGATAGATAGATAGATAGATAGATAGATAGATAGATCGATCGATATACTTAGCACAAAAAGTAAGGAAATTTGTGTTTGGTAGATTATTTCTTTGTTGTAACAATGCTTCTTGGCAAAAATCTTATACTGTTGGAAAGCCTCTTTATTTCCCTTTTAAATGGGGCAACATTTGTAAGGAACATGCATTTGTGGGGTGAGCAGCAGAGCTGAGTATGTGGGTTGCGCCCATCAAAAATTTGTCAAATCTTCTCTGCCGATGCCGAACAGATTATTTTGGTATTGCTATTGACTCTTGTTTTGAGCTTCTGGTGCTGACGATCAGGTGCCTGATGTAAGATGTATTGCCAAGAAGCATTGTTACAACAAAGAAATAATATACCAAACACATATTTCCTTACTTTTTGTGCTAAGTTTAGATAGATAGATAGATAGATAGATAGATAGATAGATAGATAGATAGATAGATAGATAGATAGATAGATAGATAGATAGATAGATAGATAGATAGATAGATAGATAGATAGATAGATAGATAGATAGATAGATAGATAGATAGATAGATAGATAGATAGATAGATAAAGTCCAGTTCGTGGCTCTGAATCAACATTGTTCCCTTGTGTCCCAAACCTTCTTCCTCATTGTGTTTTCACTTTCGATTTGACATCTTCTTTTCTTTCACCTGTCCTTCACGTCTCAGAGAACCTGATGAAGACATGAGAGTGTCTTTCGCTCTACAGATCCTGCTGACACGCTGTACCATCCCCCAGTCTTACCCCCAGAGGCTGGCGTGTCGGGCTTTTTTGGCTCTGGATGTGAATTTCCACACAGAAACCTGACAACACGGCCTGCTGCCCGTGTCAAGTTCAGAAATGAGGCTGAGATATGTGGTCACCTCCTTCATGAATACACCCAATCACGAAAGCTGCAGATAGAGTAGACACTGAACACAACTCTAATAACTATGACCCACATCAAGAATGGCAATGAAATATCAGTTTTATCATATAAAAAAGTAAACAATGGGTCATGTGACACCGGATGACATTGGTTTTCTGAATATAATATGTTTGAATAGGATAAAATAAGTGTACTTGGACTTCAGTACAGTGGATTTGAGCTTTACGATGATTAGAGAGAAGAAAAAAACAGGATTTGTAAAAGTTTCTCAGGCTTAAAGTTCAATAAAAGAACAAAGATCAGGATGAAGAAAAGTGACAAGAGATACATGTTCTTAAAGTCCAGGCATTCCGGGCAGGTAAAACTGAATATGACATGGTATCTGGTCCTTCGTGGTCTACAGTCCATCGTGTCTTCAGACCCCTGGGCTTGAAGCTGCACAGTGCAACCAGTCCTCAACTCTTGGCCACTGGGCAGATGTACAGGTGTGAATGTGTGTGAGCGTGGTTTTAAAAGTTTAAAAACTAATCTTCCCCTGGGTAAAATCAAGATTATATAATGTCATATAACATGTCAGGGTAAAACTCAAGTCTTTCTGCCAAAGATGGTGTTATAGGGTCTCGGGTTTGTCTTACAAAACTATCTTTCTTATCCAAGGTGCTTGAAACATTTGTCCCTGATCAGTTGATATTTTCCTTTTTTAAGTTATGCTTATAAGAAATTCTTCTCTAGTGTCCCAGGGCTCAGTCCTATTTCCTCTGTGTATCCTTGGGCGACATTACAGGGAAAAGTATGGAATATTATATGGGCATAGGTTGTTCATTTTTCATCCATAACAAAACTCTGTAGAGTAGTGACATACCTGTTGTGTATACATGCTTACTACAATGTCCTGTTGTTGTTCCATTTATTTCTTCTTTTTTATACTTTTTTTAATTGTTTTTCCATTATATAAAGACACACCAAAGAAAACAAAATAAAAACAAAAAAACAAACATATAAAAACATAAAAAGGTCTGGATTGCACTGTTTCCACAAAGCCTGTATATTTCTGTGACATATTCAGTGTATCATTTATTTCTTCTGTAGTTTCTTTTTTGTTTTTGTTTTTTTTTTTCTCTTTTTTTGTGAGAGTGATATCTGCAAATACTAGAAGCTTCTGTGAACTGGAGTCAAATTCCTTGTGTGCATAGACACACTTGGCCAATAAAGTTGATTCTGATTCTGATAGTCTATAGTTGGTTATAGTATTAGTCATATCCACAGTCAATTAGGTCAGGGGTTCTGGAGCCTTTCCCAGCATGCAGTGTGGGCACAAGGCAGGATCAACTAATGGACAGGGTGCCAGTCAGTCACAGAATATATATATATAATTATTATTATTATTATTGTTGTTGTTGTTATTATTACTGTTATTACTATTATCTTCATCGTTGTTATTATTATCAAGTCAAGTTTATTTGTGTTACCCCAAAGCCAAAAATATCCCAATGGGCTTTACAGTCCCGTGTCCTCAGACCCTCGGCTTAGGTGAGGAAAAATCACCATTATTATAAATATGTCATTATTGGAAGTGAAATAGCCAGCGGCGGTAAGGGAAAGGAAAAGCCAAGTTTGGTGGTCACTGTGTTGTCAGAGGTGTTTCTAAAGTACATTTCACTAAAAAAATGTTTTTTTAAAAAAACATAATTTCAAAAAGTAAGGAGAGCAAATCACTGTTTTTCAAAATTTCAAACTCATTTACAGCCATTCACCTGTGTTACATTCAGAGAAGTTAATGTCTTGATGGTGTAGGGGTGAGGGGCCGTCTTTTTAGGTGTGATACAGGTTGTTGGATCACCACCTGTAGACCACATACATACATTTGGTAAAGCTATCTAGATACACCTTTGGTGAGTAGCCCCCCACCCCCAACTCTTTTAACATGAGAAGCTATGTGTGGGTGTTGGGCGTTACAGGTTGACATGCCCATACCCCTTTACAGTCTATATCACTGGGTGCTGGGTCTGTGCTCCTCTCTAGCTTTAGCAGGTCTTTGCGCCCCCAGCTTACATCTGAGCCCCGTGAGACCGCCGGGCTGTGGCGGGCCAGCCCTCCCTTACCAGGACAGGAATGGACACAGACGACAGTGGCTTATATCTCTGCTATAAGATTTCAATAGTGAGATGTTGGCGGTGCAGGGCCCTGTATCGTTTTTCCTGTCTCCTCCTGCCAAGCTGGCCGTCTGATACTAATACGAGGGGAAGAACTGATTTACCATGCCACATTTCCTTTTTCCTTTTTTACACATCTGGTTTAGTAGTTGATTGATGCCGTACACTGAATCAAACTGATGTTAAAGAGGATTAATGCTCCTGGGTGCTCTCAGCACCCTGGCATGCTGGTCCGAGAAGGGATCCCAGCACACAAACAGTTCAGTCGCCATCAGAGTTAAGTTACTCCTCTTTCTTCCCACAATTTATCCTTTATTTCAGTGTTTACTTGAAAGCAAACAACAACAAAAAACAACAAAAACAAAGAGGAGCTGATAAGTTTGTGCAACAGGTGGGTGAGAAGTGATGAGATCCTAATCCTCCAAACTGTTAAATGCACGACATCTCATTGGAAGATCTTTGAGCATGACGTTAATGAGACACCGGTGAGATACTACATCCAGCATTGTAAGGAAAAAAAAAGTTTTAAAATCTATTAAAAAGAAGCTGAACTGGAAACCGTTCTTACAAGTTACAGAAAGGTGAATCAGTTCATCTGGACACAACATACCTCACAATGTTGTGATTGCAACTATTCCCCAATCCTCTGTGAATAGTACACATGACCATTGAAACTCTAGTTAACGTTAGAACGGTAATTTGCATATCATGTATTTGCATATTTGAATTTGAATATTTTAATTTCACAGCAATTTGCATAAGAAACCAATCTTTTGTTTCAGTCGTTAAACCACTGTGTTGTTTATGAGGGTGGGGATACCTGCAGTCACTTGAGACTGAAGAGGTCACTTAGATGAGTGACGAAATGCATCTCAATAAACGTTGTGTCCTATGGATTCAACTTTCTCTGATTTCCTTACCTGGATTATTGAGCATGCATAAAGACATTCTTACAAGCTGTATTTGCACCTGTATTGTATCAAAAACATTATCCCCCCCACATTCGACCCACATCAGTTCGCCTACCGTCCCAAAAGGTCTACTGAGGATGCCATTGCCACTGCCCTGCACGTTGCTCTGACCCACCTTGAACTTAACAACACATACATCCGGATGCTGTTTATAGATTACAGCTCTGCCTTCAACACTATCATCCCCGCCAAACTAACCACCAAACTCCTCTCCCTTGGCCTCAACCCCTCCCTCTGTAACTGGATCCTGGACTTCCTGACCAACAGAACTCAGTCTGTTAGGTTAGGTGACCACTCCTCCTCCACCCTGACCCTCAGCACAGGTGCCCCTCAAGGCTGTGTTCTGAGCCCCCTCCTTTTCTCCCTCTTTACCCACGATTGCCTGACAACTCACCCTTCCAATGTTATAGATAAGTTTGCAGATGACACCACAGTCATTGGCCGTATCACCGACAATGACGAGATGGCCTACAGAGACGAGATTGAGCACCTCACATCATGGTGTACTACCAACAATCTTGTCCTTAATGTGCAGAAGACAAAGGAGCTGATTGTGGACTTCAGGAGGTCTAGAAGCTGCAGCCACTCCCCCATACACATCAATGGGGTGGAAGTGGAGCATGTTTCCAGCTTTAAATTACTTGGAGTCCACATCAGCGAGGACCTTTCGTGGACATTTAACACCCCGGCCCTTGTGAAAAAGGCCCAACAACGCCTGCATTTCCTGAGGAGGCTGAGGAGCGCCCGTCTACCCCCCAAAATTCTCACCAACTTCTACCACTGCACCATAGAGAGCATCCTGACCATCTGCATCTCAGTGTGGTACGGCAACTGCACCTCAGTAGACCAGAAAGCTCTGCAGCAGATCGTCAAGGCGGCCCAGCATATCACCGGTACCCAGCTCCCAGCCATAAAAGACATTTATCACAAACGCTGCCTTTGAAGGAGTCTGAGCATCAGCAGAGATCCCACCCACCCCAACCATGGACTGTTCTCCCCCTGCGCTCTGGGAGGCGCTACAGGAGCCTCAGAACCCGCACTACCAGGCTCAAAAACAGCTTCTTTCCACAAGCTGTTGCCCATCTGAACCTGGCTACCCACTGAATGTCTGTAAATATTTTAAATATTTTGTACTCCAGCTCTCTTTTAACTTATTTTTAGCTTTTGGTCTTCATGTGTGTATATCTTATATTGTGTTTGCTGTGTTTGTCTATGTCTGTCTTGCACTGTTTGGTGAAGCCACAGCCCTCATTTCATTTTTAACATGTGCCTGCACATTGTTTTTAATGACAATAAATTGAATTGAATTGTTTGTATGTACAAACAAAAACACACACAAATATGCAAACAACTACACACACATATGCAAATGTATTAAGGCGGGGGGCCTACACACACACAGCACCTTACATACACCGCATAATATTTACTATTATTACTGCTTTTTTATTTTATTTTGTTGCTATTGTTGCTGCAATGTTGAGGAGCTGAAACACAAGAATTTTACTCTTTTATACTTGTATAATGGGATGTAACAATAAAGGATCTTGAATCATGAATTTTGATTGGTAAGAAAGTATTTGTTGTTTTTGTAAAAAACATTATTCAGGAGTGTTCAAGAGAGTTATACTTATATGAGGATTTATGATCACAAGAGGATACTTGCTAAAAGTGTTTTTCCTCCAAAAGACAGATATTGTGTTTTGATATAACAGTCTACAAATGGACAACCTGGTTTGACAGGGTCGAGGGTTCAGGTCCTGTGTTGCACCACTCGTAAAGCATGGCTAACAACATGGCCAGTCTTTTAGGACTTAAATTCCAACTGCGGCTATTTGTGCTAAAAATATATACACTCATGATGCTGTAAAGGGCTTCAGATGTAAACACCCACTTTACCAAGAATGTTCAACTCTAGAACTGATTCCACATCTAATATCCCTTCACTGGTGTCTACATGCGGCTGATACTTGTTGAAATAAGTGTAATAAGTTCTTAAATAAATAAGTTTTTCTTGCAATTCACCAAATGAGAGCTGTGAAAAGGTAGTGTGAACACAGTATGACACTGTAAAGGTACTGCTCGAATGAAAACGTGCCACCAAAATGGCAGATATTTTTTTCCTCGTAAGAATAAAAAGGAAATAGAAATTCAGAGCAAGATAAGTTTTTAAAGTACACATTTCCTGCTGCGTAATCGATCATACCATGAAGGAAACGAGTGTGTCGCTGTTAACAGTCAGTGAGTATGAATAAAGGGCCCGTCTTTAAACCCAAGATCACCGACACACTCCGACCACTTAGTAGTAATCTATCACAGCCACAGCATGGGACTCAGATGGCACATGTAGGCTTGAACAAGCGGTTGATTTACCACAGTCTAGATAAGCTGCACAGAGTTAGTGCACTTTGGTTTTCATTGAATTCTTTCACGATTCTCCATAACTTTTAACTTAATTAGCATGGCCACAGAAAAATGTTTTTGAGAGTTGCCTCTGAAAATTTGTATGGGGGTCAGTCTATATTTCAAATAGTGAATCTAAACCACTTTCCTCTCAACAACTTTTGCAAGCCATATTTTGTACTTTGTCAGTGCCTAGGATGTTGTCAAGCTAACTAGCTAACTGATATAAAAGCTAGCCAGCGGATGTACATGTGCGCACACTGAGACAAACTGCTGTATGCACAAACACAGTGGAAATTCAAAAGTCCTGGCACTATGGCGAAACCTGCTGTTATTTTTTCCCTTCATTCTTTAATTGAAGCTGTTTTAGTTAGATTTTCATGATCTTACCATTATAATTTTCCATAGCTGCCTTTTCCTGGGCCCTGACATTTTTATTTTCAAATTTCCTGAATTTTCCAGATTTTTCATGACCACAGGAACCCTGACAGCAACACTTACTCCAAAGCCATACAAGTGTGCATACACAGGCGTACTCCACAAAAAACATACTGTTTACATAGAAATAGATATGAGAATGCTTACACATCAGCACACTTGCACGTGTTCACACAGCTTAAGCTTGAATTCCCGGATCATCAATATTAGGACGGCAGCCACAGCACCCCGGCAGTAGTGACGCAGTGCGATACTAGATTTACTGTGCTGTGTAGTGGAGCTATGCTGTCCGCCAGAGCTCTGGAGACTCCAGCAAATGCCCTGTCCTACTGAACAACCTCTCAACAGTCCACACACCAACAGCTGCAGTCCAGTTATTAGGACGTGTGTGTGTGCCTGAATGAGAGAGAGAGAGAGAGAGAGAGAGAGAGAGAGAGAGAGAGAGAGAGAGAGAGAGAGAGAGAGAGAGAGAGAGAGAGAGAGAGAGAGAGAGAGAGAGAGAGAGAGAGAGAGAGAGATAGTTGAGCCAAACAAGTGTAAACTACTAATAAGACACGTTAGCCCCTAGCTAACGGGTCTAATCCTTTAGCCGAGCGGTTAGTGATGTCGCCTTGTGGTGCAGTACAATCCGTATCGAATCCCGCACCGGGCAAGAAAATAACCGGTTACACAAGTATTGGACCCCAAGCAACGTAAAGCTGAACTGTGTAAACAAACACAGGTATGCATACTTTCTTTCTTAATAAATTTATTTCTGGTTTTTCCATTTTTTCTCCCAATTTAGTGGCCAATCGATCCCTATTTTAACTCAAACACCCACCCTCGTGCTGCATGCATTCGCCAACTGCATCTCTCCGGCCGGCCGTCTCGAGGGAGACGCCTCGCCACTTTCGTGACAAGGCGAATCAAGGCCGAACCACTGCTTTCCCGACACACCCAGAGAAGCACTCATGTGACGAACACAAGCCGATTCCGCCCGCCTCCCGAAGACAGCGCTGCCAGTTTTTTTCTGCTTCGTTGAGTCCGGCCATAGTGGGATCGCGGACCGGGGCGCGAACCCCAGTCCCCAGTGGGCAACTGCATCGACACAAAGCCGACGCTTCAACCGCTACACCACCGCGGAGCATACGTCCTTAATTTCACTCGTGAAGTTGTAGAACTTGTTGTTAGACCCTACTGACCACGTTGACGAAAGTAATTACCTGCAACGATTTTCAGAAAAAAAAAAATTTAGATTCAGAAGGCTACAACTTTTCTTTTACAAGGCACCAGCTTTTATATTTCAGTGCGGCAACTTTGAGAGGAAGCTCCTTCAGTGTTTTTGTCACTGCGTAGGGACCCACTTGGCTCAGTAGCGCCGCTAATGGTCAAAAACTCTGCAGTTCATCTTTAAAGAGAGAAAACAGCGTGATGGGTCAGGTGGACAGACATCGCTATAAACGTCGCACAAAAAAAGATAAAGTTTTTATGAGGAATTATTTATTGAAAATGTAAATGTACATTTGTATGGTACAAATTCACTTTGACTCTGCTATACTATGGGATACAGTTTTATATCAACAACAACAAGAAATTGATAATGGTATCAATAATAATCAATCATAATTCAACTGTCAGAGAGAGATCTATATTACATCATCTGAAACCAAGCTCTTGGCCGCATTTTTCAAAACAAGAGCTCATCTGTTCGGGCATAATTTTTGGAAACATCATTCTGACGTTCGATCAGAGAGAAAGCAACAATACAAATATTGACTATAGTTTTGCTTGCTTTCCGGTTGGTGCAGGGCTAAATGTGAATTTAAGAACAAACGTTGGGGCTTGATGCTTTTTACTGGTATAGACGTTATCACCAACAAAATCAAACTGGCTGTGCTCTATTTTACTCAAATAAATAAATAAAGTGCTCCACATACAGCTTGATTTGAATCACTTAAACGACACCTCACTAGCATTGATTCGATAAAGAATATGCGATATCACTGGATATACAGCATGTTGACGTGTCGCTTTTTAAGAGTAAAATATCTAAACAGAATTTGACAATTTAAAAAAGTAACTAAAAACAGGATTTTTTTTCTGTACAAACAGGCACAACTTAAGGCACTCTGGGTGTGTGTGCGCGATTCAGAAAATGCACAGCCTGAAAATACACAGAGCCAAGGTGACATCCAGGAACATTTGGACCAACCACTTGATTTATTGCATCATCGCTATGTTTTAAGCTATCCATTCTGATGTTTTCTGAAATGTCCAACATTACCTTTTGTATTCCCATTATTCTTTTGTCCTTACAGCATGTGTTCATAAGACAGACAATAGAACGAATTACACTTCTGGGTGCTAAATTGTCTTGTGAAACAAAAGGCATTGTGGTGGCAGTGTATAGTTCCCAGTATAGAGCCTTTTGGTGCTGGGTCAACTCTATAAATTCCAGTGTTGTTGTTCACCATCAATAATCTGAGTTTTTCTGAACGGTGGTTTGGTGCAGTGGTTCTCCGTCTGGGGGTCGTACCATGGCAGGTGGTTGTAAGAGCAGGAAAAGGTATCGCTAAATGGTTAATTGAACTAAAAAGTATGAAATATAAATGTTTGACTGCAGAAACTTAGTGTAATATTTTAATCACCATTTTGAAGGGGGGGGGTTTCATAAAAGAAAAAGAAAAAGGTTTGCAGCCTCTAGGCTTCCTCCCATAATAAATCATATTAAATGGCCTGAAAAGTAAATCAAAAATATTAATTCATTTAAAAAGTTTGCAGTTGTAAATGCTTACACTTCCAAAATCGGGCCACTAGTAATTATCAATTAAATTCTTAACTTTTCTTGTAATATTCTGCTTATTAAAAGTGTATTCCTACAGTTTGTGTCATTATTCTTGCCCCCACGCACACTGACATCAGTGATGGATCACTTACAGCAGGGCACTGGCATTGGATAGTTGTGTTTCAGTGTCCTGCTTAGCTGGCTGGTTTTAGTAAGGGGACCACACTCACTATTCCACTATGTGGTCTTTAACAGGACTCGGTCCAAGAGGATTAGAACCACTGGTCTACAGTAAGACTTCCCAGTCAGCAGTTCATTGCAAACAGTGTCTTTTGGAGCAAGGCACCAGTAGTTCCTCCATCTAAGTGTTTGTTTTTTTCAAAAGAGCCCCTCTCATCATTCAGTATGCAAGTCATCTACTTCTGCCCATCACTGCTAAGTGATCTCTAGCTTTAAAGCCTACCTTCATCACCTCAGGCAATATCCACTCATAGCCTTCTTCTTTACAAAAATGAGGATAACAACTGTAAAAAGTGGTGTGCATGTGCATGCATAATGAATACACCAAGAAATGCTCGATTTATGGTTGGGTATCATGTTGCCCATGTGTGCCTATGCATGGGAGATAAATGTAAATGTTTCAGTGTGTGTTTTTATTTGTGTGTGTGTATTGGTGGGTGTGTCTGTGTGTAAATTTCAAATTGCTTGTTTGCATGTAACTATCTCCATGTGTATGTGTGTTTGTATGCATGTAAACTCGTGTATTTGTGTGTGGGCGTGTCTAGGACCACTGACAGGAGCAGTCGGTGGGCTCCTGAATAGAGTAGTTGACCCAGGTGGAGTTTCCGCTGCAGTAGAGCTGTACAGAGCGCCGCTGGAGACCCATCTCTCGGCAGCACTTGCAGAAGCGTGCATACGTGTTGATGTTATAGTTGTAGATGCTTGCAGAGGGACACTTGCCATCACATGACACTATATTAACCTGGAAAATAAAACATAATCAACTCTGAGACTTAATGCCTAATTACAAAATAATATGGAGCGATATGACCATATTCCACAAAACAATGAAGTAGTCGATTGAGGTTTGCCACGTAATGAGAAGTGGGGGGCAAAGGGTGGAGATCAGACCTTTAATAGATGTGTTAATACTTTCAAGCAAGGCACAAAATTATACACGTTTATAATATCAAGTATATACACTACTTGTCATTTAATCATCTAAAGATCTACTGGATAACAAATGTGACAGCCAAATAGTAAGGTTTGGTTCCCAGTAACTTCATGTTTGATATCGTTTTTAATCTTTGGCTTCAATTAATAAAAGAAAAAAGGGAGAACTGTCTAAATTGGGGCATTAGGAGTAATATTTGGCCCAAAAAGGGTTCATAAATATGAAATGTCCCATTTGAGTCAGTACTGATGTGATGTAACTATATTTGAGGTGAGTCTCATTGACAGCTTGCTTATTAAAAGACATAAACCAAAAAATTGGATGATATGAGACCCAGGAGGCAAAAAAACCCCCAAAACAAAACAAAGCAAAACTACACACATCCTACCCCTACATACCGGCCTGTTACTGCGGCAGTCGTTCTTTCTGATAGTCATCCTCACTGTCACCTTCTGACACGACTTCCCATCTTCCTTGCCTGTTAACACAGCAACAAAATGAAACCAAACCAAAATTTAGAAGGAAACATGCAGAACACAAGTCCTCCTGATCTGGCAATGAAGTACGGCCGTGAAGGGAAAAGTAGAAAAAAGAGAGAAGGGGAAGGGAGAGAGCAGAGAAGGAATGTGGATGTGGATGTGCCAGAGGTGCTGAGCACAGACACTGTCAATCATGTGCAGGGTGTTGTGGGGCTGGAATAAGTAAATTGATAAGTTAGACAGGAAACGCTTGGGAATCGTTGGCCATTTTTCAGATGGATGTTATTTCTATATAAAATATGTGGACCTGAAAACCTTTTTGCACTGAGGAAAAGCCTTACTGTCATTTTTCCCCACTCTGTTGTCAAGTGACTCAACATGACTACCTGACCCAACTTCAACTGTCAGGAAATGATATTGAGGAGATGCTTTAGATTCTTAAACACACACAACTAAGGTACATCACATGAAATGTGTGTTGTAATAATCATTGTTAATTACTACAAACAGAAATATGGCTAAGGTATCCATCATACTGTGATTATATTACAGCACATTCGATGATTAGAGTTGAATGGCGAGTTCAGGTCGGATGAGAAGCATAGAAGAGCCCCCTAAGCCTGGAAAATGGAAGTCAGCCACCAATAGAAAAGCAAAGTGAAAATAACCTCCCTTCAAACATCAAACTTCTCACAGAAGGTGATGTAAGGATTTGGGTAATATGGCATTGGCATTAAAGCACCAGTATTGCAGAGATTGGGTCCCTAGATGTAGCAGTGTGTAGCATTACACTATTTGGAAGCTAAACACACAACACACGACAACTGTAGACTTGTAGATGAGTTGTCTTGAGTTGGGATCAGTGAATTAAAGAACAGTTTAAAGTCATAGCCATTGTAAAAGTCCTCCATAATGCTTTGATGCATGCTCGATAATCCAGGTAAGAAAATCAAAGAAGGTTGAATCAGTTCATCTGGACATGACGTTTATTGACAGATACGCTTCATCACTCATCTAAGTGCCAAGTGACCTCTTCAGTCTAAACTGACTGCAGGTATCCCACCCTTATAAACAATATAGTTGCATAACGACTGAAACTAACGACCAGTTTCATATGCAAATATGGGTGTGACCTTTAACTAGAGTCTCAATGGCCATGTGTACTATTCACAGAGGATTTGGGAATAGTTGCAATCACAGCATTGTAAAATGGCGACAGACGTACTCTTAGCCCCCCCCCCCCCCCGGGTTCAGGGATGGTCGTTCCCTCTTAGTCAAAGAGGCCATCTATGTGAAGAGGGAACAACCATCCCTGAACTGGGGGGGGGGGGGGCTAAGAGTACATCTGTCGCCATCTTATGCAGCTATATCGTTTATAAGGGGTGGGGATACCTGCAGTCAGTTGAGACTGTCGCTGTCACTGAGTTGAGTGATGAAACATATCTGTCAATAAATGTTGTATCCAGATGAACTGTTTCAACCTTCTTTGTTCCTCCATTATGCATTTATCTTGCATGAATACTGCATCACTGGCTTCAGACCATCAAACTAAACTGGCATAACGTGTCTTTATGCATGCTCAATAATCCAGATAAGAAAATCAAAGAAAGTTGAATCAGTTCATCTGGACATAAAGTTTATTGACAGAAACTGGCATAATTGACTTCATTAAAATATTGTCTGTCAAATAACTACATTATCTATCATTCCATATGTCTTCTAGACTTTGAAAGCAAAAGAACAAACATGTTCAATTTCTAAACAATTTTACCCTGGGCTGGACTAAAATAGCTGTCATAGTCCAAAAAGCATGCATTAAAAAAAAAAAGGGGATGTTTTACAATGGCTTCATCTATACCATATTACCCAAACAGCTGACACATCCCAGCACCAACGCCCAGAGGAGGTAGCTACTGTCCCAGTCATGCAGACATCTAATCCTGACTACTTGGCCACTACCAACAGTACATTGTTGGCAATCAACAATGCACTGCCCAGACAGTGCAACATGGGGAAAGAGTTTAGCCGTGTCATGTACATGATCCACAAGGGGAAAAAGGGGCGGCAATGAGATGAATATTTGTTGTTCTGTTAAAGTTAATGGAGTTATTTTGAGTTGTCCTGTGAGGTTGTTTTGGAAGGGAGTACATTGTTGAATATCAACAATGGTGCTGGCAAGCCTTGTCATTTTCAGTTGCATTTGGTACCTCGTTCACAGTTTGTGTTAACTGTGGGTGTCAATGGACTAACGGGGAAAGGGAACAGAGAGTATCCGGTACCTGGTGGGATTGGTACATGATGGTAAGCTTCAGCACATAAACCACAAACCCTTGTGCATGTCATCAGATGCTTTTCAATGGCGGCTCCTGTTTTTATTTCGCGTTTGTCTACCATAAAAGCACAACAATGCCCCATAATTTCCGGTATGGCTTGTGAACCAATAAACAAATACTGTTTTATTGATGAATTTTTTTTGACTGAATGCCATTATTCATTGAAAAGCATGCTGATAGATTTGACTAGTTTTAATAAAAACTTCACAGGAGGCATTAGAAGCATTTGGCCAAACAGGAATGTAACCACTGGGATTAAAGCATGAGCAAATGAAACCAATTTCAGTGGAGATTTTGGAATTCAAAAATAGTGGATGGCTAATAAACTGAAGTGCAAACATGTATGTGGAACCACAGTAGGTATAGGGCAACCTACAGTGTCATTTGCAGCCTGGAGGTCTACGGTAACTACAGTACAGCTGGGCCCTACTCTACACACATCTCTTTTAGATACTCACATGTCTTGCAGCACCCATCCATGTAACTTACAATAGTTCCACCAATCTGGGTTAAGAGAATAGTCCAACCGTTAACAAGCAAACAAACATGCAAAGTTATTGTTGGCCATATAAGTGTGTGTGTGTGTGTGTGTGTGTGTGTGTGTGTGTGTGTGTGTGTGTGTGTGTGGTGGGGACTGGGTGTTAATGTGTGTTTGTTTTATGTTAATGTTTATCTTTGTACATGTGTTTGCATGTGTGTGTGTGCATGTTGACCTGCACAATCATTTATTACATGTATGTTTGTGTTTCAGTGTGCCTGTGTTTCTTTCTCTTGGTGTTTCTTTCCCAGTTTGCATCTCCACTGGTCTGTGAGGTGTGAATGGTTTAAAATTTTTGTCAATGCTCCTTATCCTGTTGGGCACTTTTGAAGCCACCATGGATCCAGTGAATTCTGGCCTGCATCTATCTTAATATTCCACTCCTCATTTGTTGAGCACTCTTATCAACACCATTGATGGTTTCTGGGAAAAAACGCTATTTCTGCTCTTTATTCTGTTGAGCACTTTTGAAGCCACCATGGATCCAGTGAATTTTAGCCTACATCAATCTTATTTATTTATATATGTGTGTGTGTGTGTGTGAGCAGGTGTAAGTGTTACACTGACCTTCATGCATTCTGTTTCATTGAAAGGAGGGCAGCTGAAGGAGTAGGAGACCAGGGTGGGCCCTGACAGGGTGTCTGTACAGTCATACTTCATACAGTTGGACACCCACGACTTCCCTGGCTGCAAAAAGCCAATCCCCATAAATGTCAAATGTAGCACTATTAGCTTATAGACTGTTTCCACATTGATTACAGTCATCACAGAGAGGTTGCCATTTACAACACCCAAGCAACCATATTCACAGTGAGAGAGATTGTCAAAAGTATCATGGTTTTTATATGATTACCAGTAGCTAAAGAATGGAAAGGAAGAAAAAAAAAGATCATTAACTAGCTCTACATATACAAAAACTGGCAAAGCAAAGAAAAATGCTTGTAGTTGAAAATGTGTCCTTGACTGATCAAGCTGCTTTTCTGGAGTACAAAAAGTGCAAGATACAAATGAAAATAGGTCAGAATAAGAAATTAATTAGAACTATCGCCCTACAGGAAATGAGATCGATTTTCTCATCCTACCTTGTAGAGTCCAGTAGTCCCATTCTCATTCTGATAGAGACAAGAGATGTTCTTACACACACCGCAGCATGTGGTCTGGTCTTTGGGTGGGATGTAAATCTGATTCTGTAGCACAACAAACATAACACACCTTTAATATGCATGGTAATACTCTCAAATTAGTTCACTGTCAAGAGTTAAGAGTTATGTGGTTGAGATATTTTTCTTCTTTTCTTTTGTAATTTAACATAGTGATGCTAACTGACTGGTTGGCACTGTGCAGAGCAGTTGGTGCTGGTGGTTCGGATGAGGTGGTAGCCCGTGGTGGGGTCCAGACTCCGAGTGCATTGGGTGGTGTGGCACAGGCCGTTGTCGCTGTGCTCCACCAAGGTCTGGCCTGGCTTCATCACACCCCGCTCTCCGTCCACACACACTGCCTCGCGCACTGCATAGACAGAAAAAAACAAAACAAACAGAGAATGTATGTAGTCACACAGCACAGGACAAAGGAGAAGCCGTTATTTCTAATGAAGGCCATGTTACTCACATGCAAATTGCACCCCCCCCAACCACACCACCCACACACAATGGACTAACACTTCCAAAAATACAAAGGGAAGAGACTGCCGCAGAGGCGGAGGGGGGGGGGGGTCTGCTATTAACATTTACAGTGGATAAAGTTGTGTTCTCCCCATTCCAAAAATTGTAATGAGAGAATCAATATCCTATTAAAGATTCAGGAGTTAGAAGTGGTGGTGAATATGCATATTGTTGAAAAGCGAGAATTGGTGTGACTGATTTTTTTAGTGCACATTGATCGTGACAACCAAAAAAGCACTGGAGGATGAAAATTGCAGGAGGGTTTCCATTTCAAAAAAGGGCTTTTATTACAGAAATATATTTATAAATGTAAACCTTTGGAATTATATTCAGAATAAATGAAAGAGGGGAAAATGAATGACGGGGTGGCTGGCTGGAAAGCTGCAGTTTAGAGAGAGGAGGAAAGTGTGAAAGTACCTGACGTCTGAGTTCTTTGGGTTGCAACCGCAGAGAAATTCAGCAAGGTTCCTTAAGAAACACCAAAATGAACGTCTTCAACAACCGCTGGTCATAAGTCCCCTAACCTCTCCTATACTGAGGTTCACCAAGCAACTTGTTCTGTTTTGGATATATTTCTCATGAGAAATGTTTTGATGCGTATTGGGTGCTTTTGGAAGATTCCCCAACCAAACAGTGTTGGGTTGTTGAGATATAGGGTAGTGAAGCCTACCAGCCTATCAGCTTTTTTTTTATTATTATTTAGCTTGGGGGTGTTTGGTCAGCATACTTTTACAGCACCACACTGCTTCACACTTATCCAGTTAAGAGTTGTCCATCCTGTACTGCTGGCCACAGAGCAGATCCGATGGAGCGTAAGAGATGTGTGCCTTGCATCAGGGCACCATTTGCCTTGATCTTCCCACCTGGTATTCTAACCAGCAACCTTCTTTCCAGAGACTTTACTCCCTATCTGACCAATGCCACACCTGCACTTACCACACTTGTATCTTTTGCAGGCACACTGGTTTTGTGGGTCTGCCAGGAATGCCCTGTCCAGCTGTGTCGTCTCGCCCTATATCAGATCCATAGAGATAACTAGTATCAAACATGGAGACAAACAGAACACCAAGAGGGCCCTCCATATGTAAAAGATTAGGACGTACCAGACCACATTTTGGAGTAGCGATCTTTTCACAGGCACACTCTGAAAACAGAGAACGCAGAGACTCATCAAATTTACATTATATCTACATAGCCGAAGGATGAAAATAGTATTCGATGTGTCACACAATAAGTGCATTACTAGTAAGTGGTTAAATTCCTTGACTGCCAAAAAAGTTGAAAGAAAAAGTTGTGCAGGAATAGTTTAAAACATACCCCTGTTAATTTTAGGAACTCACAAGTAATGATAGAAGGGCAAACAGGAAGTGCTACAGGAAGCGCAGCTGAGATTATCATCTGTAACGTTTTTTACAGGACACAGTCTGCTCTGGTCAGGGCAGAAGTTTAATGGTGCAGAGCAGTACTGTGCAGTACTTTCAGTATTTTATTGTGTTGGTAGGAATCTATAGAGCCATACCGCATGTGTGGCTGGGACAGCACTGGTCTGGGCTGGACACGGATGCAAGAGACATCCCTATAGGACAGGTGGCTCGTGGACACCTGTAAGGCTCACACACTGACACACACACACACACACACACACACACACACACACACACACACACACACACACACACAATTTAAAAATGTTATTAGTCCAGTTTTTGTTTGTGGCTATTTCTAAGTTAAAGGGTTAGGATATTAGGCATGTAAGCATGTGTCTGAGCAAGACTTTGTGTATGTGCGTGTATGGGTGTGTGATTTGTGTATGTATATGCATGAAACTGTGAGCCATGTGTGTGCTTGTATGTGTGTGTCTGTGTTCTATTTCATTACAATTCACATCTATATGTGCCTGTTTTATTTTCTGTGAAAAATCTATCTTTTGTTTCCTATATTCTGTATCTGTGTACTGTGTTGTTCTTACTGCAGTGATAGACAGGACAGCAGCGGTCTGTGCTGTTGGCCTCCACCGTCAGCACCTCCCCCTCTTGGCACTTTGGAAGCACCTCTGGGCAGGCGGCACACACTGAGAGAAAACAGGTGTTGCATAGAGGACTGTCAAATATTGAGCGTATTTGACATCTTCGACTACACACAACGACTAAAGCGAGCAACATACTGTTGTCTGGTTATGATGTCTGATTATGCAATCTTGCCGCTAATTTTGGTGGGGTCCAAACTCACTGCATATGTTGCAGTGAGTATTTTTAACAGTTATATTTCCGTGGAACAATGAATTGAAAAGTAATGTAAACTTCTGTGCAACGCCCTGCTTCACACTCCCACCTGTGAGCTGCCCAGTATAACAACAGTCCTCTACACTGTTGGCCAATAAGCAGTTAAACAGGAGGAATTCCTCATGGGACTGTTGATTACAGTTGTAGATGGAGAATCGTTGATTTAATTCCCAGTGTGGATTTTCCTCACCAGCGCGACATTCTATCTGGTGACTTTCTGATCACAAAGGTCACTTGGCATATTTTTATTTATAAGGCTATTCTTGGTTTGCTTCCATCTTACCTACTGATCTACAAACCCCAATTCCAATGAAGTTGGGACATTGTGTAAAATGTAAATAAAAACAGAATACAATGATTTGCAAATCCTTTTGTCGACCTATATTCAATTGAATACACTAGAAAGACAACATATTTAATGTTCAAACTGATAAACTTTATTGTTTTTTGTAAATATTCACTCATTTTGAATTTGATGCCTGCAACACGTTCCAAAAAAAGCTGGGACTGGGGCATGTTCACCACTGTGTTACATCACCTTTCCTTTTAACAACACTCAATAAGCATTTGGGAACTGAGGACACTAATTGTTGAAGCTTTGTAGGTGGAATTCTTTCCCATTCTTGCTTGATGTATGACTTCAGTTGCTCAACAGTCTGGGGTCTCCGTTGTCGTATTTTGCACTTCATAATGCGCCACACATTTTCAAAGGGAGACAGGTCTGGACTGCAGGCAGGCCAGTCTAGTACCCGCCACTCTTTTACTACGAAGCCACGCTGTTGTAACACGTGCAGAATGTGGCTTGGCATTGGCTTGCTGAAATAAGCAGGGACGTCCCTGAAAAAGACATCGCTTAGATGGCAGCATATGTTGCTCCAAAACCTGTATGTACCTTTCAGCATTAATGGTGCCTTCATAGATGTGCAAGTTACCCATGATGCCATGGGCACTAACACACCCCCATACCATCACAGATGCTGGCTTTTGAACTTTGCGCTGATAACAATCTGGATGGTCCTATTCCTCTTTAGCCCGGAGGACACGACGTCCATGATTTCCAAAAACAATTTGAAATGTGGACTCGTCAGACAACAGCACACTTTTCCACTTTGCATCAGTCCATCTCAGATGAGCTCGGGCCCAGAGAAGCCGGCGGGGTTTCTGGGTGTTGTTGATATATGGCTTTCGCTTTGCATGGTAGAGTTTTAACTTGCACTTGTAGATGTAACGACGAACTGTGTTAACTGACAATGGTCTTCCCCAAGTGTTCCTGAGCCCATGTGGTAAGATCCTTTACAGAATAATGTCGGTTTTTAATGCAGTGCCGCCTGAGGGATCGAAGGTCACGGGCATGCAATGTTGGTTTTCGGCCTTGCCGCTTACGTGCAGAGATTTCTCCGGATTCTCTGAATCTTTTGATGATATAATGGACTGTAGATGATGAAATCCCCAAATTCCTTGCAATTGTACGTTGAGAAACGTTGTTCTTAAACTGTCGGACTATTTGCTCATACAGTTGTTCACAAAGTGGTGAACCTCACCCCATCCTTGCTTGTGAACGACTGAGCCTTTCGGGGATGCTCCTTTTATACCCAATCATGACACTCACCTGTTTCCAATTAACCTGTTCACCTGTGGAATGTTCCAAACAGGTGTTTTTTGAGCATTCCTCAACTTTCCCAGTCTTTTGTTGTCCCTGTCCCAGCTTCTTTGGAACGTGTTGCAGGCATCAAATTCAAAATGAGTGAATATTTGCAAAAAACAATAAAGTTTATCAGTTTGAACATTAAATATCTTGTCTTTGTAGTGTATTCAATTGAATATAGGTCGAAAAGGATTTGCAAATCATTGTATTCTGTTTTTATTCACGTTTTACACAATGTCCCAACTTCATTGGAATTGGGGTTTGTACATCCTTCAGCAAAGCACGGGAAGTTATTGTCTCCACTCCCAGGACTTTTTCTTACTATCTGTCCCTAAGGCCCATACTGAATTGGGGAAAAGGGCGTTTAAGTATGCTGCTCCTTCTGCTTGAAATCTGTTGCAAAATGACCTGAATCTTTGAGAGCTGGTCTCATTTGATGCATTTAAAGTATTTCTTAATGATTTGGAGGCAGGCACATCTGGCTGCAGACATTTTGACTGATTTACATTGCCCCCTGTATGATCCCTAATGTTGATGACTGTGGATATTTTTGATATTTTATGATTCTGTAATTTATTCTTTATTTCTATTGTAAATTGTTATATGTAATCTCAGTCTAAGAGTTTCCCTTTCCTTTCCCTTTTTCCCCATTTAGTTTCCCTCTCTTGATGTGAACGCCACGGAGGATAAACTCACTGCAGATGTGAGCCAGACAGCAGCTTCCATCAGCTTTGGTGGCAATCAGCGTCTGGTCCTCTCGGCAGGCTGGGATGTCAGACTCGCATAACTCGGGGTCACATTCTGAGACACATATAAGTACATATGTAAGCATACACACACAAATAAACAAAAAGAGTAAGATGAAACCATCACCAAGCACTACGGTTTACTTTGCTGTAGTCTAATAAAAAGTGTGGAGGGGTGTTAGGTGTGTAATGCAGTGGTCAGGGAGCTTGCTCACTCACCACAAACATAGTTGGGACAGCAGGAGTCCTGGTGGTAGTAAGACACCAGCTTCTCTCCGTACTTACACTCAGGGGGGATTATGTCACAGTGGCTCTGGTTACAAACTGTATAGGTTAGCGTCAAGTGTTAGAAATCATATAAAAAGACATGTAATATCACAGGCTGAGCTGTCTTGAGTGGTAATGGGTCTAATTCAACACCTGTGATTTCATCATAGATCATACCCACTCTATTCCCCATCTACCTTTTTTTGAGATTACTCCATAAATATGTCAGCATCATAAGAGATAGATGGATCTGAAAAACTACAAGTCCTGCTGATTGTGGACGTGTGATTTTGTGACGGGAAATTATGGATGTAACATGCTCTCACTCAGCCCCCTCTGCTCTAAAACCTGAGTCAATTTTCTATGTAGAAACTCCTCCCAGTTAAATATAAACATGAGGTGTTTCTATAGTTTTGTGAGTTTTTCTCACTGTAATTTGTTTTGGTCTAATGTGACATTTGCATGCACAGTGAATCAAACCAAGCTCCTGTGCTACCTCTCTACCCACCAGACCACTCTTATAACCCCAAATTGGTTGATGATTAATATAGTGCTTTATTGTGTATTTAATACTGTAAATCTTGTCAGCAAGTCTAATTTCTGTTGAGTGATGATAGAATTTGAATTGAATCTCAGATCTTGTGGCTTAGTTAGTTATAAAACTACACTTAAGTAAGCCTGCACAATGCTGGAGCCCATGGCATTACCGCAAAGTTTCTGCGGGCAGCAGCTAGTGTCATCTGCCAGGTTGATGACCACCTCCCCGGTGCGACGGCACACCGGCTGAGCCACCATGGAGCAGTTGTACTCCATGGGTACGATGGAGTCGTTGTCACAGCGGTACATGCAGCAGCCATCTTTAGAGGCTTTCCACACCTCGCCATTGGAACGGGGAACACCGGAGCTGTCGGTGCAGGCTGAAGATAGACAAATACAATGTGCGTGCAGCTGAATACACATATGCAACCACATAAAATCATGTGACTGTTTGCATGAACACAAAGATGTGGTCAGATGCTTACATACACAAACACACAAACTAACAAATGCACATTTGGTCAAACATATCGCTACAGAAATATAACCAGCCATTTCTATAACAGGATGATGACTAATCAGTGCTGAGAAGCTGTTCTCAGGGACTAACTGTCAGTCATTTTCCTTCCGTGATTTACTACATTAGTCCCTTCAGGAAAAAACAACAATGACTTTTATCTTCCCTGTTAGACACTACTTTACTTGATTCATTCTTTGAAGAACATTAGAGGCTTCAAGAATTCATTATTTCGTATGCCATTGACCCAGAGATATACATATATATATATATATATATATATACACTACCGTTCAAAAGTTTGGGATCACCCAAACAATTTTGTGTTTTCCATGAAAAGTCACACTTATTCACCACCCTATGTTGTGAAATGAATAGAAAATAGAGTCAAGACATTGACAAGGTTAGAAATAATGATTTGTATTTGAAATAAGATTTTTTTTACATCAAACTTTGCTTTCGTCAAAGAATCCTCCATTTGCAGCAATTACAGCATTGCAGACCTTTGGCATTCTAGCTGTTAATTTGTTGAGGTAATCTGGAGAAATTGCACCCCACGCTTCCAGAAGCAGCTCCCACAAGTTGGATTGGTTGGATGGGCACTTCTTTGAGCAGATTGAGTTTCTGGAGCATCACATTTGTGGGGTCAATTAAACGCTCAAAATGGCCAGAAAAAGAGAACTTTCATCTGAAACTCGACAGTCTATTCTTGTTCTTAGAAATGAAGGCTATTCCATGCGAGAAATTGCTAAGAAATTGAAGATTTCCTACACCGGTGTGTACTACTCCCTTCAGAGGACAGCACAAACAGGCTCTAACCAGAGTAGAAAAAGAAGTGGGAGGCCGCGTTGCACAACTGAGCAAGAAGATAAGTACATTAGAGTCTCTAGTTTGAGAAACAGACGCCTCACAGGTCCCCAACTGGCATCTTCATTAAATAGTACCTGTTAGAGCCTGTTTGTGCTGTCCTCTGAAGGGAGTAGTACACACCGGTGTAGGAAATCTTCAATTTCTTAGCAATTTCTCGCATGGAATAGCCTTCATTTCTAAGAACAAGAATAGACTGTCGAGTTTCAGATGAAAGTTCTCTTTTTCTGGCCATTTTGAGCGTTTAATTGACCCCACAAATGTGATGCTCCAGAAACTCAATCTGCTCAAAGAAGTGCCCATCCAACCAATCCAACTTGTGGGAGCTGCTTCTGGAAGCGTGGGGTGCAATTTCTCCAGATTACCTCAACAAATTAACAGCTAGAATGCCAAAGGTCTGCAATGCTGTAATTGCTGCAAATGGAGGATTCTTTGACGAAAGCAAAGTTTGATGTAAAAAAAATCTTATTTCAAATACAAATCATTATTTCTAACCTTGTCAATGTCTTGACTCTATTTTCTATTCATTTCACAACATAGGGTGGTGAATAAGTGTGACTTTTCATGGAAAACACAAAATTGTTTGGGTGATCCCAAACTTTTGAACGGTAGTGTATATATATATATATATATATATATATATATATATATATATATATATATATATATATATATATATATATAGTATTTCAAACACGTTAAGATTTCATTAAAGATCACCCCAAAATCGGGTTGAAAACCACTGATGTGCTGCATTGTGGTACTTTATGTGGTAGGATCCTTACCACACTTGTCTGGAGGGACACAGAGCGCTGAGTATGGACGGTGGAGGAGGGTTCCTTTGGGGCATACACAGCCCTCAGTGATTCCCGAGCACTGGCCAGGGTCTGATTCAAAGTCCTGGTTGGGACAGGACTGGGCCATACACCCTGGTAGACAGGCCTGGTACCAGAGTGTCTCGGGACACATGAAGGCTGAGGGAAGAGATGTCACATTAGTCATCTCACCAAAACATACCACATGAATTAGACTGTGCCAAATAACCGCAACATAGAAAATGGTGCCGTAAAATGATAGTGACTGTGGCAGAATTAAACTGAATGAGTGGAAATAAAGCTGAAAGCCACAAGCTTACGGCAGTAGTCTGGACTCCTCCACTCAATGCACACGTTGAATTTGTGACAAGAGGCCACATAGGCAGCCAGCGCCACACAGGGGTTCTTGACGTACTCCTCATCACGCACCCACACCTCACAAAAAGTGGAAGGGGGTACCTGCAAATACAATGACCCACTTAAAAAAAAAATCATTTTGATTCAAGCTAATACATGCACTATTGTCCTTTCTCATCTCATCTCACCTCATATCTTACCTTATCTTATCTTGACGTGACAATATGTAATGTATTGTAATGCATTCTTGCTGTATTTTCTGCATTAATATATTGCAATTGTAACAGATTGGGACGCAGTCGCACGTGTCTCGAGAGAGAATAAACCACAGCTGCACCCCAATGAAGACTCACCACAGACTGGGAGAGAGCAGAACCGAGGAGACGTGGATCCACGTAACTCACTCCCCAACAAACAGACTGTCTGTCTGGTTGTTTCCACTGATTTTAATCTTTTTTTTAAGTCTTTATATTTTATAAATGAGCTGTTGGGCCCTCAACTACCATCATTGTCCATGTTTCTTTGCTGGCGAATTGCAGTTGTGGTGCCAATTTGCTACAGTAATGTTTTGTGTAGAGCAGCTACACATAGTTAATTAGGATCCTAATCAATAAATAATAAATAAGTGGGTGTATATACTGTAAACCATTTTATAAGGCACTGTACATTACCAGATTTCTTAGGATCAATAGACAGTGGGACAAGTGTGGCCACATTGGGAAAATGGATCCACTATCACACACAGCGTTAAGTCCATGAAATGCACATCGAGCTACACAATGGATGAAAGTTCAAGCACTAGGAGTGACGGTATCCTGCTTTAGCCCCTGAGCAGCACAAGGAATGGATGTCCTCATGACAGTGTTAGCGCTCTGCTCCATCAACTGAGTTCTACAGGGACAGATATATTTGGATATTGCTGCAGTATTAATGGTCAGGGAGGAGAGATGAGGAGATGAGAGGAGAACCTACAAATTCATGGCACTGGGTGAAGGAGTGGTTGCGCAGCATAGCCAGGCACTGGGAGCAGTCACTTGTGGAACAGTTGACCTCACGGCGTCGGCTGTGGCTGATGTAGCTGGTAGTGTTTGGCACCTGCCAGCTGTCCATAAACAGAGTTGGGTCCTCACTCTCCCCAATCATCGTGCCGTTGGCCAAAGTCAGGTCATTGGCTGGGTCCCCATCGCAGCAGCCTGGGAGAGGGGAGGAGATAAGGTCAATGAGTTTAATGACTCGGAGATGGGGATAGATATTGCTCACTGCCAAAAACAACTAGGCTCAATGAGATAATAGAGAGCCTAGATAGAATAGAGCAAACAGAGATCTATGGTTTGCATACACTGAAATCTACTTAGGCAGGTGACAATCATTCAGAGGTTACTATTCATCTTAAAAATGCATAGCTAGCAAAACAATATTTGTCGCTTGTGAGGTTTGAAGCCCACCAGCCAAAGTGGGTGATAAAAATAGTTTACTCCCCAGGTCCTTAACAGGGGGACATAAAGTGTTTTGCATTGTTAAAAAAAAAATTTCAGTAATTACATTCTTACCTACAAAAATGCATCGCATTTTGGTGTCTGTACTCTGTGTTTCTAGTTGCTGAGGACCAGCATGACTTGTGATAATAGGTTCTTACCAGTATCCACTACAACTGGCCACATAAGCCACAGGAACCACGCAGATGTAAACATCGCAGGGATCTCACTATTTACTACATGCTTGCTGATTTACAAAATACATACCCACGAGAAAGTGTGGATATCTCTTAAGTCAAGCTTCACATCGTTCAAATACAATTGCTAAACATTAAAAATACATACCACAGAGGCCCATGGTAGGGAGCTTGTTGGAGCTTTCAGTCTCAATCACCAACATGCCAGTGCTGTGGAACCACTGGAGCTTGAGACCTGACGGACTCCGGATGAGATACATGTTCCCTGTGTCGAGAATCTCAAAGCCAAACTTTTTGAAACGTGGCTTGGCATACCTTGAGTTTACATAAAGCTAAGAGATGATAGACAATATAAAAAACATTTTTTGAGTATAATTCAGCACAACTGGTAAACACAAAACCATTCTTACACATGTATCAGAAAGAATGAATGAAGCATGGCCTTCTCACCCTTCTCTGCAGTCTGTTGATCACAATATGGTTGGATTTGTGGGTAATGTTGAGAGCAACGAGGCACAGGTTGGTGAAATTCCACAGGAGCTTTGTACATAAGGAGAAATTTTCATAAGAAAGTAAAAATGAATCCATTACAGTGTGTTCAACAGATGTCACAGCTACTTAGCAGCCACAATATATTGAGGACCATATAGGCTTGCTTATAGATGGACCACCCCTGACTAGTTAGTGCATGTCCTTTGTACAGAATAACATGTCACTTCAACAAAATTACCTTGATGGGTGTTACTCTTGAGTTTACAGAAATAACCTTGAAATCACACAAAGCTGCCAGACTGAATTACAAACTACATTCTCTCCTCAAGCAAAATTACCTTACCCTGACTATTTAACACAAAATTCATACGGCAGAGCTGCACAGTGGCCCAAATAGATAGTGGGTGCACTGAGCCTCTCACAAGTGTAAATGCACGTAACTGGGTTTGCTGAACAACATCTCCTTTTTTCAGTTTAGTTTCTTGGGCCTTGTTCAGACTGCCAGCCCAAATACATTTTTTGGCATATCCAGATTGTATCCAGATTGATTTTAGAAAGTCTGAACAACAAAAAAACCCCACATGAAATGCAATTTTTGCAAACTGGATCTAAACCATATTTGGAGGTGGTTTGAAATGCAATTCCAACTGGATTTCTACAGATGCGTCTCAGTCGCCCAGTGGTCGCCCAAATCAGATTTCAAACTGTCTTTTCAATCACTCACAATGCGACACACAACGACAACATCAAATCCATAGTGGAGCCCGCCATGACTGCAGCACGGACATAACAGTGTATACCAGCCTCCTCCATTGCTGAGTTTGTGTGGTGCGACAGAGGAGTTCTGCACCACGAATTGACAGCACGATTATTTGGAGGGCGAGATCAATGGATCCCCATTACTCATGATTCCGCATTGGTAAACCATGTCACCAGCATACGTAGTTACTCACGCCTATGTCGTTACCACAGCATTCAATGCAGATAAGTTGGTGATGTATGGACACACAAATCCGATCTGATCACTTGCAAATAACAATGCGGACAATCTGTCTTAAAGACCTGATTTGAGAAACAAATCCGATTTGCCTGCAGTCTGAACAAAGCCTAAGCCCACTGAGGCACATTTGTAATTTGTGATATTGGGCTAGACAAATAGATGTGACTTGACTTGATTCCTTTTGAGGTCTTGTTTTATTCGACCACCATTTATTTAGCATTTTATAAGACCGCCACAAGAAAGGAACCTGTGGTTAAACCAAACACAATGAAGAAAACATTATAAGATGGCCTCCTTGTTGAGTGTTAATGTAGACTCACTGTGTCAGAGTCAGCAGGGCATTCCTCAACCAAAACGCTGAGTGTCTCATTGGGCAGCTGGGTGACTATATAGGTAGCAGCCTTGTAGATGGCAACATTGTTTCCATCAAACGTGATTACATTAAGATCTGGAAAGATGGAACAGCGACCTGGAAAATACAGAGAGGACACTGAAAATGAAAATCAGGAACAATTTATTTGTCATTTCATCTCATGTACTACGTACACAAAAGAAACAAAATTCCGCTTCCCCCAGCCCACAGCAGTGCAACACAAAAGACAAAAACACATCCAAAACACCACCAAAATATACAAAAACAGAGAGAACAAAGCAACAAAAAAAAACAACACAAACAGCCAACAACACAGTCCACCCAGTGCAACACAGTCCAAAAATTCCACCGTCCAGAGAGCGAACGCCAGTCAGGATGACTGTCAGAACTGCTGGTCTGCATGGGCTAGCAGTTAACTTAGCCTGCCCGCTTCCGACATGGACAAAGACACTGCATAATCAGTACTGGATGAGGCCGCTGCAAATGTGAGTTTGCGCCGCCATCTTCCCACACCAGAAGCAGTGAAAAGCACCTCAAACTCACAGTGAGAGCACAGAAAATGTGTTTGATGTAACAAAGTTGTTAGTTATTTTCTGTGTGGGTAAGATGCATGATTATGTTATTTGGATGCATGTTAATTATGTGTGTGTGTGTGTGTGTGTGTGTGTGTGTGTGTGTGTGTGTGTGTGTGTGTGTGTGTGTGTGTGTGTGTGTGTGTGTGTATGTGTGTGTACTTGTTTTTCTTACCCTATGGGGCCAAAATTGCCCCTTTAGACAGAAAAACTAGAAACCACCCACCTTGTGGGGCCATTTTGTGGGGCCCCACAAGGAAAAGGGTATATTTTGGGGTTAGGACTTGGTGTTTGGGTTAAGGTTAGAATTAGGGTTAAGATAAGGTCAGGGTAAGGGTTAAGGTTAGGCATGTAGTTTGCGTAGTTAAGGTTAAGGGTTAGGGAAGGGATGTCAAAGAATGGGAGTCAATCAGGGGGCCCCGCGTGTGTGTGTGTGTGTGTGTGTGTGTGTGTGTGTGTGTGTGTGTGTGTGTGTGTGTGTGTTCCTTACATGGACATGCCCACTGAGGGCAGCACTTGTCACCATTAACGAGTACAGCAAAGCCTAGCAGACCACAGTTTGGAGGAGAGGAGTTGTAGAGGCAGTTCTGAGACTTGTTGAAGAGAACCAGCTGGTTGTTGACACAGATATACTTTGTGCATTCATCAATGATTTCTGCATAAGGAGGCTGGGAGACATGAAAAGAAAGAAAACAACAACTCTCATTATTTATAGTCATATTGTTCAAAGATCCAAAATTGAAGCACTGTCAGATCTTTGAAAGAAAAAAAAATTTGTTAACCAGCACTGAAGATTTGATCATCTAAACATTCACCAAAAATATGCTTAGTTTCAACATAATGAAGAAGGAGAAAGACAAAGACAACAATCAACAACACCAAGTACATCTTAAAAACACACTGTTTTGTGTTAGGAAGCTCTAATTTGGCTTTATCTTAATGTAGGTTTTCAACAGCTAATGTTTTTAAAAAAGTGTCTCATAAAGTCTTTTGAGACTTGAGTAAAACTGGGCTACACTTACAATACATTCCTGAAGAACTTGTCTAGTACAAGTGCAAGATAAATTCATGATGTAGGACTTCTTCAGCATCTACCTCCCTGTATATTGTTTATGTTTATCAAAGTCATGCATTTAAGTGTCAATTCAATTCAAATGCAGAGACACATTTAAAGAATGATAAACGAAAGACAGGATAATTAACACTCACTGTGCACATCCTTGTTGATGATACAATCATGGATGTTGTGACCTCAGTTGTTTGCTCCGTAGTTTTTGCCATAGTGTATGGAGACACTGATGAAGGAGATGGGGTTAGCGCTGGACTGGTGCCTTCTACTTGCTCAGGCTCAGTTGGGTGGGCTGAGGTCACAGCTGGGGTTGTAGTCACACTGGGGGAAGTACCAGGTGTCTGTGAGGAGGGTAACTCATCAGGTGGGGATGTTACAGTTTTGACTGTGGATGGGGAAACCTCTATCCCTTTAATGGTCAAGCTCTCCAATGGTGAAGTAGATGTCTCTCTAGTGACCATTGTGGGAACAGGTGTAGATGCCGTGACTGTTGTTAGAGTGGGAACTGGCATAAGGCCTGGAGCAGTTGAAGTGGTGGTACTTGTAACTGTTGTAGTAACGTGGACACCTTCTGTAGTACTGGCTGTAGAGACTGGTGGTGTGGATGATGCAGTGGTTGTCGATGACACCTCCAACACAGTTGTAGTGCCAGGGCTTGGAGTGGTAGTTCGCGGACTGAGAGTGGTTGAGCTGGTGGTTTCCATCAGAGGCCTTGTCACCACGATAACCCTTGCAGTGCTCGGCCTGACAGTTGACCTCTCAGTTATGGGGATTCTTGGGGTCACTCTCGTTGTTGCGGGAACTCTTAGTGTTGTCCTGAGCGTTGTTGCCTGAGTGATCTTTGTTGCTGTAGCTGGTGTAGACCTTGCAGTGGAAACTAGATGGGTGGTAACTTTTTCTGGGTAAGTTGTAGGTCTTGGAGCTGGGGTAGAGGTGGTTGTGTACAGAGGGGACCAAGAGAGAGGTGGTGCTGTTGTAGCCCTTGATGTTGTTGTCGCCCTTGTGGACACCTCAACTCTGCCAGTCATAGGAGGTACAGGTGTACTCTCTGTCACTATATGTGGGACAACTGGTTTGAGAGTTGTTGAAATAACACTTGGCGGAGCTCTCGTCGAGGCTGTGGTGAGAAGTGTTTCAGGTTTTTCAGGTACAGCCAGGTGCTCAGGTGTCACTGTTTTCTCAGTTACAACTGGTGTGGTTGAAACCTGAGGGAGATAGCTCATTTTGGCAGCAGTGGTTGCAGCAGTTAAAGTTGTCCTGGTGATGACGACTTGTGTGGTTATTGGAAGAATGGGAATTTGAGTGGTGGTGGTGGGGGTGGAGAAAGTGACTGATGGGGTGACTGTTTTGGAGGTGACCTCAGGAATGGTCACCTTTGTGGTGAAGAAAATTGGAGTGGAGGATGTCTGCCAGTGGGGTGGACGCCACGGCTCCGATGTCTTCATGGTGGAAGTACTGAGGCTCGAGCTTTCTGTCACAGCTGGTAATGCCAGCGTCGAAGTTTCTGTGAGTGACACCATTGACATGGTGGGTGTTGATGTGATTGAAGGTCTTGTTGAGATGGTAGGCACAGCTGGAACCTCTGTAGATCTTGTAGTTGTTTGAGTGGTTCTTTGTGTTGTTGAAACAACAGAGGACCAGGATGTTTTTTCAGTATAGGCTGTAGAGGTTGAAAGAGGAGCACTTGTAGTGTCTGTTACCTTCAATAGTGGAGCTGAAGTCGTGGTGGCTGTGGCCTTTTCAGATACAGAGGATACAGATACTGTCTCTTTAGCTAGCCATTCTGTACTAGCTGAGGTGAGAGGTACAGTTGTGGTTGGCACAGTGTGGACTGAGGCTGATGACAGCAACTCTGGAACAGGTGAAATGGATGTTGTCAGGTCAATAGGAGTGGTATGTATAGTCTTTTCTGTGGAAACCACAGATACATGTGATGTTGTTTCTGTACTTGTATATGGTGTTGTTTTGCGTGTGGTGAAAGGAGCAACTGGTGTGACTGATTCAGTAGTTTTAGTTGAAGTGATTTCTGGTGTAGATACTGTTCCTGTTTCAACAGGAGATAAGGATGGAAGAGGAGAAGCTATTGTAGCTACAGTAATTGGCAAAAGAGGGGGAATTAATGTTGTGGATGTTGGTGGAGTTCTAGCTGCTGTTGCTGGTTCACTACTGGTGTCTGCTGGTGCAGTGGTACTACTGGTGGATACAGTAGTCCTCTCTGTAACTATAAGAGTATCTGAGGATGGACTTGGATGAGGACTTGAGGTGATTATATCTGGGGTAACAACCACTGGATGTGTTGTAGGTTCTGTGATCTTTTTGGTTGTGTACATGGGCACAGAAGGAAGGGTGCCAATGCTGGTTTGCTCCACAACAGAGCTTGTGGTCAGAGTGGCAGTAGTAGATGGCTGGGAGGTGACAGCTGTGGTGGTGAAAAGAGGCTCCCTGGGGAATGTGGGTCTGCTGGAGAGGGTGAACAGGAACAGTGCAGTGATAGAAAAAGGGGCAGAGGTTGTCTTAAATGTACTGGGGCCAACTGGGGTGACAGTGGAGCCTGAAGTCTTACTTATCCACTCTGTTGGATAACGTCCAGAAGAAGAAGTACTCGTTGTGATACTAGACACCTCTGGTGATGTTGACGGTGGTAGAGGCACAGCTGCACTGGTTATTTCTGGAGCAGGAGAGGGTGGAGTGGTAACTGGCCAGGTTGCCACACCAGGGGAGGTTGATGGTGCCTTGATAGAAGTGGTCTGTGTTTTCACTGCTGAGGCACTGATGGGGGGCAGAGTAGTTGTGATCTTAGTGGTAGAAGCTGTATGTGAGGGGGAGGAGACTGCAGTTGTGGTGGTGTGTAAAGGGGTAGAGAGGCCCGTGCTTGTGGTGGTCACAGAAGTGACAGCTGCAAGTGGCGGCTCGGAGCTGGATGGTATTATAGGCTGCACAGCAACTGCAAGCTTAATGCCTGAACCCAAACAATGAAAGCACTGTTAGAAAAACACTGACTTAGACAGACAGATAGCAATAAAAGATAAATAGAGAGAGAGAGAGAGAGAGAGAGAGAGAGAGAGAGAGAGAGAGAGAGAGAGAGAGAGAGAGAGAGAGAGAGAGAGAGAGAGAGAGAGTGTGAGTGAAAAAGAATAAGTCAAAAGCCCAACACATCCCCTGGGTTCAAGTCTTTCAGTCACATCTCTGCCAGCTTGGGCATGGAGGATTAGGCTGCTAAGTTTGATGTGAGCAGAACATTTCAACATCTAGGAAATTCTACACCTCCCAGTAATGATGTGATGTGTGCACAAATCTCACTGTAAACCCAAAGGCACACGCCAAGGGGAATTGTTCGTGAGACTCTAAAATAAAGGAGGCAATGACTTGGCTAGCATGTTTTAAGGCAGCACATAAAATATACAATAATCAAGCCACCTATCTGTTGAATTACTGACTAGTATCACTAAAGGGTAGGATATAGGACACTTCACATTTAGTTTTGTTTTTACATTTAGCTGATGTTATTCGACAGAGCAAACCCTACTGAGCGTAATAGTAAAGTAAGCTTCAGTTTCTAAATCACCATTATTCTAAGCAACCCACAATAAGTAGGGCTCATATCAGAGCAGCATTAGCATGACAATATATAATATACCAGAATAATCATGTATGAGTAAAGTGCAAGGAGATGAAAGAGAAAATTAGAGATACTGCGGGTTGATAATGAATTAATTTCTTTTTTCAAGATGAGAGCATTTTAAGGCCTGTAGGAATACTCACAATCTTCCAAGTGAACACATCTATGGGTGACCTCATCAAGGACCATATGAGCAGGACAAACAGGCAGGCAGCCCTCCACTCTACAGAGAACACAAAGCACTGATTGCGCCCTCCATAGACTAACAGATGCTCCAATATTATTTCAAATAGTGTGGCTACACAGAATGTGGGTGGTTTTATAATGAACAATGCTAACTATTAATGAATCGCTGAGCTATCATTAGAACTACTGTAAGTAAAGTGCAAGTCTATGAGTTGCTGAGAGTGGATTTTAACATCAGTCCTCTTCACCCTAGGAGATGCCAAACAATTTGCTGTTCATTTCTGTGGGGAGATTTTTCACCAAAAAGTATAGGTAGAATCAAAAATGTTGAAGAAAATCACAGCCAAGTTTGAAAATGCTGAACATTTGAAAGTTGAACATCATTCATATGTTAAACTGTATTGGATTAGTTCCATCACAAAAGTGCATAGAAAAGGGTAAGAATGTGAGTGTCCTTGCACAATATTGCGCACTCACATTTTTTTCCATAGATTAATACATGGGCTGATACATGAAAACAACCATTATGAAGGAAAAAGTGTTGGCAATCACTCAGCATTGTAGTTTAATAGTTTTTGGCCCAAATGGTTTGATAATTCCCAGCTGGCATGTTGCCAGTATCTCCTAGCGTCCTGTTTTGGGAAGGCTGGCGGGACTCACTTTGGAATTGTGACGCAGGCTCCACCCAAAGGGTCACTGCAAGTTTTGAAGCAGGGCCTGACACACGAGTCATACCTCCACTGGCACCGAGGACCCACCAGGGTGTCTACACCAATGCCTGATAAGAAAACATGCAGACTTTTTAGATAGTTGTTAGAAGAATTTTTTGAAGGTTGCACACAATATGTTTAACTCCTGCTCATTTTTCAGCTTTAATTTAATTGCTGAGGATGAGACACAAGGTCAAAATTATTCTATGTTCTCAATAAAGTGTTTTATTTGACAAAAGAATAAGCAATCTGCAACTAAGGGTTGCTAAATCTTTTTCTACACCTCTCTCTCCAACAATACAGCGCAAAGGAATTACTCTATATCCTTTCAGTTTAAAACCAAGAACTGTGTGTAAATTATACTTTAAAATCTGGCCTCACTGTAAATGTTCATGCTCAACGACCATAAACTGCTGCCCTAATTTGCAGGAAGACATTCTGTCAATGGAAAATCTAAGTATATTATGTTACAAATTTGGATCAGCTAAACTGGCTAGGCGCATATGTTTACCACTATGAATTTAGATGTTCATTAATGCCTGGCTGCCTATTGGCTGCTGGTCATCTGGACACCACCTTGTCCCCTCCACCCCTCTCCCGTTCAGAATATGTATAGCATTCAATGTTGTCAGCATAAAATCCTATCTACTATTGGCCTGCGGTTTCTGGAGCTTGCTATGAGTTCTCTATTGAGTAAAGCAAATGCTACCTTATATTTAGCGGCTGTAATTGCCCTGGCTGTTCTCTGAACTATGTTAGCAGAGAGCTTCAACAGTTCTGACCTCTAACCTAAGAACTTTTGACATGCCGGACTTTAAGACAAGGCTTACTGAATCATCGCTTAGGCTGAGTGGTTAAAATGTGAGATTTAACACCACACATTCACACACTATTTGCCTCCTTAATATGAACACCATTGAGAAGAACCTCCTAGGTCACTATAGCTGATAGCTACTGACAAAAGCTCCCAGTTTGCTGTGTGTGCCAGAGGAGTGTTGCATAAAACGGACCACATGAGACATGAGGGCAATATAGGATATTTTGGAATATATTTTGATTTTGTTTTGGTTCCACAAGTTGGTGTTCTTATTCACCCACATCATGCCGGCAAGCTGACCTGTCAGTTTGAACAAGGTGGCTTTGCGAAAAGCATCTGTGTGCTTGTACTTGAGAAGGTGTAGCCGGGGAGGCGTGGTGCGAAGAAAGAAGCCGGGCTTGGCGTAGGATTCAAGGGAATCGTAGCCTGTGATCCAGGTGTCCCTGTGGAGGATGAAGGTGGCCCCATCCCAGAATGCCTCACTGTCCTCCCATTTGGCGAGCCTCAGATGGCTGCTAGAGCTGGAGAACAGGAAGTAATTGGGTCTGTCTGCGGCCTCAAAGGAAACCAGTGATGTGTCTAGATAGATGGACACAAAACGCTTCATCAACAATTCACCCAGAGCAGCAGTCAAGAGAGAAAGCAATGTCAGGAAAGAGAGAGTGAAGAGCACTTCAGTTTCCAAACAAAAATGTGTGTAATTGAAATAACTGAAATATTTCCTTCCAAACTGCTGTTCACCTTTCTTTTGTAAAAAGTAAACTTTACTTCAAATTTAACACTCAGTATTAAAAGAAAATACAAACTTTTAACGTCCTTAAAATGTTGCTAATGTATGAGCAATAATAATAATAACAATCATAATACTAATAATGATAATAATGATCAAGGTCTTGAAATAGCTGTTGACTTAACTGTGTCTGTAATGACTGAAAGCCACTTGGCTCGAATTTTTAAAATGGCTATATGATATTTGAGATGTGGTAATTAAAAAGCAGTAACCAAGCTTCAATAAAAAAAGCAACATTAACTATAATTACATGTGCCCAACAAACTCTGCTTGACAGGCACTAATCTATTTGACTGCTTCTTTATTTAAAGTGTTATGTTAGGCAAACCTGATATGCTCCAATCTGCGTGTTGGTTTACATATTTCTTTTCTAATTGTAATAGCCTTGGATTTGTAATCTTTCTTGTGTTTTGTAATATTTTATTTGCACATTGTGGCAGACCCCGGCCACAGCTGGGGCTCCTCGCTTAAAGTAAACATCTATGTAAAAGATGCCATTATGCCATTTCAAATTGTATTTCATGTTGAGAAAAGACATTTCATTTGTCAGAAGTGTATTTGCATTTGTTTGAAGACAGCCTTGGGAACAAAGCTGTTTAACAGGCAGTACGAGCTGGTCTCAACAAACACCACCATCTCCTGTTTGTTTAACAGACTGGCCATCTTACATGGACAGTTCCTTGTTTTGGCATTTAACAAATCCTTGATCAATAACAGCTGCATGGGATTTTGCAGTAAGCACTGTCCTCTTTCATACATGACTCTCCTACTTCATCCATGCCTTCATCACCTCCCGTCTGGATTATTGCAATGGAGTCCTGTCTGGGGCACACAGCAAAGCCCTGGACAGGCTTCAGTATGTGCAGAACTCAGCTGCCAGGGATCTCACCCGCACCAAGCCCTGGCAGCACATCACCCTCATCCACCTTCACTGGCTCCCAATCAAGTCCCACATTTCCTATAAAATCCTCTTCCTCGGGGCGTCCAGGTAGCGTAGCAGTCTATTCCATTGCCTACCAACACAGGGATCTCTGGTTCGAATCCCCGTGTTACCTTCGGCTTGGTTGGGCATCTCTACAGACATAATTGGCCATGTCTGTGGGAGGGAAGCCGGAGTGTGGGTATGTGTCCTGGTCGCTGCACTAGCGCCTCCTCTGGTCGGCCAGGGCACCTGTTCAGGGGGGAGGGGGAACTGGGGGAATAGAGTGATCCTCCCATGTGCTACATCCCCCTGGCAAAACTCCTCACTGTCAGGTGAAAAGAAACAGCTGGTGACTCCACATGTATCAGAGGAGACATGTGGTAGTCTGCAGCCCTCCCTGGATCAGGAGAGGGGGTGGAGCAGCAACCGGGACAGCTCAGAAAAGTGGGGTAATTGGCCGGGTACAATTGGAGAGAAAAAGGGGGAACTCCCCCCAAAAAAATCCTCCTCCTCACCTATAAATTCCTCCATGCCCTTGCCCCCCAGTACCAATCAGACCTCCTCCACCCCTCCACGGGCCTGCTCTCCATCCCCCACACCAGCCTGCAGACCTTCGGGGAAAGAGTCTTCGGTGTGGCAGCCCCCACCCTTTGGAACTCTCTCCCAGCAGAGATCTGCAACGCTGCTTCTTTGAACACTTTTAAATAACTCCTAAAAATTCACCTGTTCACCAAGGCCTATGGTCTCTAGTCACTTCTATCATCCCCGGCAATCTTTACTATTTTTATTTTCTTTTCTTGTTTTATTTGTTTTGTCTGCCCCACTATGTGTAAAGTGTCCTTGGGTCCCTTGAAAGGTGCTATATAAATTCAAGTTGTTATTTTGGTTGTTGTTGTTATCCTTAACTGCACTTTATTTGTTTTCGATTTTATTCAAATATAATCCAATATCATATAATATCTGGTAAAACTTGAAATATAATAAAACGATATAATATCATAACATGTATTATCAGTCCATTACTTTGGAAAGGCAATCAAAGTACGAAAGCAATTCAACTAACATGCAGTATAACACATACGGGACTCCTACAACGACTACATCTAGCTAGATAGCTACAATCTGACTTGCATCTCAGATTGCCGTATTAGCATTTGGCAATCAGATCCTTGGCGCTGTCTGCTACTAGAAGTCAACGGGAGTACATTGCCTTTATCAGTATTTTCACTGGGGAACACAACGCTCTCCAAACACCATCTTAAACAGCAGAAACACTGGGAGGGGAGAACACTGGCTAGCTGGCATTCCGTCAATGTCTGCAGGCTGAGGAAGAAAAGGAGTTTCTTTCTGAAAACCCCTGATTCTCAGATTAGCTTGATAGGGATACTTCCTACGAGGCTGATGTTGGCGGGCGATTGACTTTGAATGCTGAGAACTGGAGAGAAAGAGGTCTTGGAAATCTCCTGGACTCTACCTACAGCGGTATCTACTCGCTTCTACAATGGTAGCCACTGTAGAAGTTATTTCAGGCATTTGTATTCCCAAATAATGCACAGAACACAGTGGTAGCCATCATACAGGTCCGAGTTTAGCCTTTTATTCTGCATTCATACTGCACACGATTCTTTCTCAAATCTGATTTAGCGGGATTAATTAAGGGGATAAATCATAGTAAAAGAAAACTTGGATGTCTTTTAGCCATCTACATGTACTTTCCCTCTATCTACTCAACAGACTAGCAGAGACTTTTCCAAACACATCCTCTAAGGGGAAGAGGAAAAAAAAGAGCAGTTCAGCAAGGCAACACAACAAAAGGGACAATCCTAACTGTTTAAAAGTGCTTTCTAAATAAATGTAACGTGTCTCATTCTCACCGTGAGGGCGTGATTTGCTGAGACCAGGGGTCATCATGAAGTGAGACAGCACCCCTGCAGTGCTGGGATTCCCCCTTTGGAGATAAACTGTCCCAGTGGACCTATTGGCTGCCAGCAGGGTGCCACGCTCCATGTAGGTGACCAGCCTGAAGGGGCCTTTACCTAGAACTAGAGAGAGCAATATCATTTGGCTTTCTCCTTTAGCTTTTGCACTATGATAAAGCAACACAGTACATCCCCCTTGTGGCAGAAAAACATCAGGACCGTGTGCCCGGTTAACATGAACTGGGATGGATTTGAACCGTTCATCCTATTTGATTAATGAGAGATAGACCGATGGTAAATGAGTGTAGAGAGTGAGCTGTACCTTTATTGTAGAATTCACAATCATATGCTGTGGAAAGAAGCACAAAGCCAATTAGCATGCAAACAAAAAAATGCTTGAAACAGCTAGACTGTCCATACCCCCGCCCCACACACACAACCGTGGGCAGCATGGCTCAGGAGGTACAGCAGGTTGTCTAAACAGAAGGTCGCTGTTTCGATCCCCAGCTCCTCCAGAGAATGTGTCGAAGTGTCCTTGAGCAAGTCACTGAACCCCTAACTGCTCCTGATGAGCAGGTTGGTGCCTTGCATGGCAGTCTTCTCCTTCAGTGTATGAATGTGTGTTTGAATGGGTGAATGTGAGACATATATTGTAAAGCACCTTGAGTGGTCAGTAGACAAGAAAAGTGTTATATAAATGCAGTTCGTTTACCATTTACATTTAACCCTTCCAACCCCTCAACTCACGGCACAGAGATGGAGAACGCCAGTCCACGGCAATGCCCTGTTGGCAGCAGCGCTGGGCATAAGCCGCCACACTGGTGCAGAAACACTCGCAGTCTCCTCCGCGGCTGCAGCCACATGTGTCTGCCAGGCAGTTCATGTAAAACCATGTAACGTCCACCTGAATGCAGCAGAGACAAAGTGCAGCCTTGAAATACAAATAATTAAAATACATATAATTCAAATATGTCATTCAAAGGTGTAGGAAAAACAATGGAACATGGGAAAATTATTACGTAGAAAGTATAGTCAAAATGGGACCCCCAAGGAAATTGTTTCATATGCAAAACCAAAAATAATTTGATGTCAGATTTAATTTTCCTACACATTTATACCTCCAACAAGGGAAAACAATAAGGTCTCGCTCTTTTTTTTTTTTTGGAGATTGCAAACTATAAATGTTGCCAACTGCTGACTTAATATTATATCATAAATACCAACCAAAGTTAAAGCAAGTTTCAGGACTCTGCTGCTGAAAAGGTAAAAGTTATTTACGAACACATGGTGAATTTTAGGGAAGCCGATAACAACTGGAACAAAAGCTAAGTAGAGTATTTGGTGGAGCAAGCCAGACACTAGTGGGGTTTTCACATTCAAAACAGTGCAATTCAAAGGTCCTAGTGGAAGCAGCTACCACAAACGGCTTTAACTCCACAAAGACCCCCCCCATACACACACACACACACACACACACACACACACATACGCACAAACACACACACCTATTTACCCACCTGCCCATATACGCACACACTGATTGACTGAGCAGCACGTAGTTTTTCCCATACTCACCACTGGGTGGCAGACTTGGAAGACCTCACCGAGCAGGACCCCGCACTGTCTCTTTGCAAAGGGCTCTCTGAGAGGACTCAGGCTACAGGGATGTCTGATATCTGGACTGTTCACACACTGGAATCACAAACACAGTACAAACACACACAGATACACATACAGTGTAAATATTAGTGATCTCCTTAAAGGGAAAATTCACAGATTTTCAACCTTAACTCTGTCTATCTGCGACACAGATAGCACATGAAAAACACCTGCAGTTGTTCACGATCATTTCTGCATCTCTGGAGTGGCAGTAAAACTGTTTTTTTTTCCCCCGTTGTTCTGATTATTTATACTGCGTTTTTGAAAAATGCTACTGTAGCGCAAATCCATAGCAGTCTAACCCTAATCTCACCTACCATGCGCTATGTAACGATCGGTAACACATTTCGACAGAACACCAGCCTCCAAGTGACGTATAATGATGTCAGTTGGCAGACAGAAAAAATAACAGCCTAGCAGGGTTTCTCATACTCTTATCAACACGCTCTTAAAAAAGCACATCTCCATTCTCTTGACTAAACTATGTTTTCGTTGGGGGAAATCACATCCCACAACACTAATGCAGAGGATTTTATGGATGACGATACAGAGGCTTAAACACAATGCATCCTGGTACATGCTGGCGCTGTGGGAAAGACTGAGCAGGAAAACACCGATATCTCCGTCAATATAGTACACAATGAGTACTTTATTGCATCAATCTACTACATTACTCATCAGTACTGATTACACATACATAAATCACATTGTGAAATTTCCCTTCAACAGCTTGTACATGGTCCCAGAGGTCAAAGACATCCTGTTAGATGAAATGTAGTTGTGAGTGTACATGCCCAATTGCCCTGGGCTGTTTGCCCTAGTACAAACTATTGTACAGAGTGCATTTTAATATAATCAAAATAATATTTGGGTACTTCTTGGACTCAAATAGAGTTCGTTTGAGTTGGTCTTTGGACAGGGATTCATGAAGACATAAAAATTGCAAGAAAACTCCAAGGCACTCTCTTTTAGAATTTAAAATGTCTTTAATGTCATGGCATTGTCATATAAGGCCTTTAAAACAACAGCTCTCAGGGAACAAAATGAGAAATTTTGTTCCATGAGAGCTGTTTGACTCCCTGATGAAGGCTTGAAGCCGAAATGTGTCAGAGTTTGTTTTATAGGTCTTATATGACCATGCCATTACATTAAAGGCATTTTTATTTTTAAAAGAGTGCCTTGGGGTTTTCTTGTGATTTTTATGCATTTTAATGTAATTTGTTTTTTAGGGGTCAGTAAAAAGAGATATCACTTTGCGCCCAAAGATAGTCAAGTAACAGAGAGGCTAACATTAGCTTTGAAGCATTTTATTCATGGAATAGAAAAAAATAATGATCTAAAAATAAGTTTTAAAGAAGTTTTACTGTACATTTGTCATTGCTGTCTACTCCAGTCACTGACTCTACTGGTTCCTATATTTTTCCATTTAAAACTGTCATCTATGAATTGTGCTATTTCTACTGCTGCACTTGTAAGTCTCTCAATTGTGAATGTACCTCTGCTGCAGTCCAGCTGTTGCCAAACTCCTGTGGCGTTGGGGAGTCGATGTTGTCTGGCGATCGCATCTCGTTCACTGTCTTTAGGTCAAAGTTTCCACACAGGCCACCCAACTTTCCCTAAGAACAGCAACCGCACATGAGCAAAACAAAGGGTAGTTACGTGTTGATGTTGAAATGGCCCTTCCAATCCAGTAAGGTCAATAGAGTTTCGCCCCATCTTTCACTGAAAACTGGAGAACTCACCCCTTTAAAGATATATTTTATGAGCCTTCCTCTGCTCCTCAAATCACACCCCTTCACCCATGCCTACCTCCTCCACTTGCTCTGAGACAGTATGTTTCAGTCTTGCCTTTTTAACCTCTAAGTTCCCGTTTCTTTACCTTGCACCTCTCTGTCCTACTGTACATGGTCACTCTAGAGATAAAAGGGAATCTTCCACATTTAATATGCTGGGGTTGTAACCCTTGCATACCTAGCTTTTTTTTTATTTTCCATAATCTTGTCAATGTAGCGCTTATTCTATTGCATGTTCTGCAGTGAATTCTGGTGTTTTTCCCATTGTATAACCAACAGCATCAAGCTAACACCATATGTGGAAATGAAGAGTAACATAATGAAATCATTTAGTGTAGAGAAACAGCAACAAAGCCCAGAGCATCGCCCTACCTGCCAGCCAGGTCCAACCTGGATGTGAATGGTGGTCTTGCGGTCCCAGAGGATGGTTACATCGTCTTCTGGGAAATGGACCACAGTGAAGTAGCCGGCAGGCCAGATGTACATCCTCTGTCTCCTGTCAATCACACTGGAGGGGTTCTATATAGTACACAGCACAGCAATTGAATATAACTATATTATTCTGTAATAGTCTGCCTGCAAATGATTTGTCAATATTAGTATGAACAGCAAATAAATCATTTTATAATCTGATAGAACAGTATAGAATAGAATAGAAGTATACTGGGAAATTAGGAGTTGCCTGTCTGAGACATACCTATCATCCAGACACAACTATGCCTTAAAACAAGCAATTGGCACAATTTTACAAAAAAAAATTAATTTTACAAAATGTTTAAACATTTTAAAAATGTGGGTTGCCTGTTTGAATCTAGAATCTAAAATATGAAATAGGTATAATATGATCCTCAAGTGCATTTAGCCCTCATAACTGTTTCTAATAACCATCAACAGATGAAGATACTACAAAGTTGGAAATAATTCTTACTGGCTTCCCACTTTCATCATCAAAGGCAATGAAAGATCTCCCGATGCTGACTAGCAGGGATTTCCTGCATATGACCCCACTGTCGTAACAGTTAACATTCTCAGCCGTTATGCTCAGCATCACATCAGCACTGCTCTGTAAGGGAGAGAGAGCAGGGTTACAGAGGACCCGAAATATCCTGCATTGCCTAAATTATATCTCTCAAGTACCAAAATGAGGTTTGTTTAAATGCATGATGATATTTATAAATATTTCTAAATACAGTGGTTGCTACTGTAGAAGTCTCCCCTCAAGCATTAATCCCCACACAACTCAACCACCTAAAAACCCCTAACAATTCCTTTTCATCTTGCTCTCCGGTTCTTTAAAATAAAACAGACTCGGGGTCCGCGGTGGCGTAGCGGTCTAAGCATCGGCTTGGTGTCGATGCAGTTGCCCACTGGGGACTGGGGTTCGCGCCCCGGTCTCGTCAGATCCGACTATGGCCGGACTCGATGAAGCAGCAATCATTGGCAACGCTGTCTTCGGGAGGGGGGCGGAGTCGGCTTGTGTTCGTCATGTGAATGCGTCTCTGTGTGTGTCGGAAAAACAGTGGTTCGGCTTGGATTCGCCTTGTCACGAAAGTGGGGAGGCGTCTCCTTCGAGACTGCCGGCCGGAGAGATGCAGTTGGCGAACGCATGCAATACGAGGGTGGGTGTTTGAATTAAAATAGGGATCAATTGGCCACTAAATTGGGAGAAAAAAGGAAAAAATCAGAAATAAATTAAAAAAAAATAAAATAAAATAAAACAGACTCGGGTTTTGCCTTTTCTCTGTTAAATTTATTTTTTATTTAGCAATTCACATTGTCCAAGAGGTTCTGAGAGGCTATGTATGCCTCTAATGCTTGCACTCCTTACTGCTGGTTGCCTTTATAATGTCGATGAACTTAGAATTTAGGTATACCTCTTGCATCAATTGCATGTTGTAAATCAGTGAGTTGGCTACAAGAAAATAAATAAAATACAGAATGGAAATCAAATAGCCACCAGAGATAAAGCATGTTTGTTGTGTACCTTTACAAGATAGACTTTGCATGCACCAACATAGTCAAACAGCAGGCCATCAAATGTCCGGTAGTGTCGATCTCCGTAGGCCGTGCACATGGATGGACACGGGTGAAACATGCACTGGAACGTCCCGTGCTGGCACACACTACAAAGACAGCACAGCTTCAACCAACATGATTCAGCATCGACCCGCTTCCACTTAATGTAAGTACTTTTTTTTCCATGCCTAATGGCCTCCCTTTGAAAGAAACTCAGAGTTGACTGCGAGGAAAAAAAAGTGGCCTGTCGAATGCCAAAGGATCAATTGGTGCTCATTGCACTATTAGGCTGTCATCTCGATCTCCCTCCCTGGTTACTGCTGGAGGAAGAAATGGAAGGATAGGAGAATGACTGAAATCACAGAGACAGTGTTTTCTTTCACCAGGGATGGACAGTTTGAAGCTGAAGGGTATGAAAGACTTGTCATACAAGGAACAGCTCTGTTTTCCAAGCATCATTCTGCGACATGATAACAGAGAATTATGGATATCAGGTAACCACTTTCGCTGTTCCAACAATCTCAGCACTCATCGCCTCCAGCGAAATGTCACTATGGAAAATTAGCACCATTGTCAGAGAGTTGTCTTAATTCTGCCAGGTATTGCTGGCAGATCTTTGGTGGAGGTTATACAAATTTGCCTGCCACATAAAATGCATGACAAATAATATTAGCAAACCATGCCAATAGAATTTGATAAAACCCCACTAAAGAGAGAAAATGAAACATAATATTGTCGCCATGTGAAAAATATTGACTTGGATAGGAATATGAATGATTTTGATTTGTTTAATAGTTCACCATTGTCCAAACGTACCACTGGTGACACGGGGAGGAGACTCTGTCCCCTGGGTAGTACTCCTTTCCCTTCCACAGACAAGGGCAGGTTTCAGGTTCAAAGCACTCGTCACCATGTTTCAGCAAGCTAGGAGTAAAAAAACACATCTTTATGTCCCCTTAAAATGGCGTAAAACAAGATAAAGCATGTTACTTTTACAGCTTTCGCTAGACTTATATCCAGAAGCTCACTTTAACATATTGTGATGTATATGGTTGCAAGTTCAAATCCCACTTCCACTTTAATGTCAATGGGATGAGTGGCCCAGGATAGGGAGTGGCTTCAAACAGACACCTTGAAATTCACAGGTTCAATACATTCAATCCAGCCTATATACAGATGCTCTAAACATGGCACCACATCACTTATGATAAGGAGATCTGGGTAAAAGGATAAAATAAAATGCACAAAACAGCTGTTGTGGCCTCGGTCAAAATTAGTCTGCTGATTACAAATTTTTTCCTCATTTGGATTTGAATGGTGATAACATCTACACGACAACGATGGGCTAACTGATTGCTATCAACTTATCACACCCTTTCTGAAGCTCAGGGGTTGATCTGTAACTTAGAAATGCAAACTGCGCTTCACCAGCGGGAGCAATACGGGGAGAGCCAAAAAACAGGTTGGCTTCCAGAGCTGTGCCAGCAAAAGAGAGAGAGTTTCATGTGGTGGGTACTTTGGATGAAAAGCTGTAACACTCGTTAGCTACATGAGAAAACCAGACAATTACGATTCTCAGAGATAGAGAGAAAAACAGTCTTTGTCTGCATCCCTCCATTTGCTTTCCACGCTGCAAGACAGAGCTGATAAGTATCTTGTAATATCCAGGGGTGGGCTATATCCACTGCCGAGGGTGCAGACAATGAAGTGACACATTGAATGGTCCCGCCACAAACCTCAGGTTCATCTGAGTAGGGTTACACCCCAGATAAAACGGTGTTAACAGCTCTCTTTATCTGCTCGCCAAGCTACTGTATCAAATGCTCTGATCAAAGAATCTACAATCATTCATTCTCTTGTCCTGTGTGCATGTTATGAATGAATCCTATTGGACATGACTATCGGAAGTGGACGCAGACGCGTACTGTCACAATGCGAGGCAAACAGGGTTGTGTGTTGACCATAGCACACAACCACCCTCCAACATGCTCGCCTTGGGATATTACTGCAGCGTAGCAGCACACTGGTTAAACATTCTTGCTATCTCTCGATGGAGAATTTTGGTATGACATTTAATTCCATCTGTCATTCTCTTCAGCTTCTTCTGTAATAGATGCTACGGCTCTGTTTACACCGCTAGCAAAGTTCTTTATAGAAGGTTTTTTTGGATGCCTGGTGACCACCATTGTTTTTGATAATTCTGCTGCACCACCCATCACTAACATAAGTACCACTGAAGAACAGCCTCCTCATCTGATTGGACCAAAATAGTTTTCTTCTATTTAAGCCACCTATGCATCTTGCTGTGTTCAACTTGTTCAAACTGTCTAACTACTGAGGCTAACAAACACGTGACATATCAGAGAAGTAAAGTGAGCAAGGCACAATATTTGGTGACAAGAGTTAGAGTAGCCAGAGAAGCTAATTTATTGAATACATATATTTAAAAATACCAATGATCCAGCCCTAAAATTCCACCCCTTTGATCCACCAAGCCATTCCCTAACATACACAGCATTTCTAGTCATAAGACCCCATCCCCAACACTAACCCCTCTCCCCTTATCTGCCCCAACACTGTCCATTAGCACAAACCTACTTTACTCTACCCCGACGCTTGCTGCTTTATTCTGTTCTTTTTGTTTTGTACATATTTTCTTTACTGTACATGTGAATGATTTGTTTCTTATTCAATGTATATTTCTGAAGTATTTTTTAATTGTTCTCATAATATCACTGGATCCCATTTTTATATATGAAACATGCTAGAAAAATAAAATTTGGTCAACTAATTGATTGATTGATTGATTGATTGATTGATTGATTGATTGATTGACGTTTAATTTACTATGAAATTTGATATAACAAATATCAAATCCAAAGCAAGGAGAGGAAAAAAATTACAAACTGTGCAGGTTAGGCAAAGAAACCGAGAAGGGTTTTAAAAGAAGCATCTCATCTAACAGCGAAAACAACAGGATGACTAAGATACCAATGACATCATAACTCAATATGGAATAAGATGACAACAACAACTTGAACAGTAAGTGCAGAATTTGAAATTAATTAAACAGGAGTGTGGTTCTGAGATACAGAGCAAATAAAAAAAGAAAGTGAATATGTATGCAACTACCTTCTCCTTATACTGAAATGATCTATTTATTTTCTTTATCCACTTCTTTTCAGGGTAATAGGTGTTGAGGGTGCAAACTATGAGTGTACACAGGACAAACACAGAGAGGTACTCGAGACAGAGGACAAAGACCTCTGCAGAAACACACACAGTCACTCATACACCAGTCCACATCTACTGTGTAATACTTTTACACTAACCTAATACAGTATACATGTCTTTGAACCGTACGAGGAAAATGGGATAACCTGAAAGTAGATATCAATTGACATGTCTGCAATCTGTTCAGTGCTTTGTAACTTCTCATACCTGCAGGGGGATGTGGGGTGAGATGGGGTGAGCTCAGTGATGAGAGGAGCTCAGCAGAGCACTTACAGGGTCAGTTGGACCACAGCTCTTAAAAAGGTACAAGCTACCTATGCTATACTGCATTTTAATGTACCAAGTGACCATAGCGGGGGTGGGGGGGTTATGTTGAAATATACTTGACATACATATATTATCCTTTACATATAAAGTGAAGGACAACTAATGTTATCAAAGCAGTGTTCGACTGAAAATGAACCGATATTTTCCACTATAAGAGTTACAATCTTAATTCTGATCATTTTGTGGGCCTATCTTAAATCTGGCATGTTATATGGGCTTCCGTTGCACCTGACAATCCAGGTTCAAATGAGTTCACAGGACCAGTTGGGCTAATTGTCACAAAATGAGGAATGAATGAATGGTCCACATTTTGATCATAAACAAAGTGTGCCATTGTGAATGAAAACACAATGGATTCTGCTGTCAGCACCTGGGCTAATTATTTCCCATTAGAGCTTTTTAAGTCCTGGTGCAGATGCATACCTGCAAGTGACTGTGCTTTCTGGTGGAGTAATTGTTTTTCACAGAAAGTCATCTAAAGATATCATTAATATGCAAGAATGCAGCTACCTGTAGTCATTTCTCTGTTAGAGAGGGAAACCAAAATGAGCAAACCGTTCTCTGAGTGCATGATCTGGAAGAAGATATTTTTGTTTTACAGTCATAGGCCATCAGACACACAAAGGTCTCTGGTCAAATGCGATAGAACTTGTTCCAAAATGGGTTGATTTTAACGGAATTTTAGGTTTTAAGTTAATTCAGTTAGCATCATTAATGACCTCTAATATGGTTGCTGTCACATGGACAATGACTTTGGTTGTCATGGGAGAGCCTTGGTTGAGGATAAGAATATATATATATATGTGTGTGTGTGTGTGTGTATGTATATGTGTGTGTGTGTGTGTGTGTGTGTGTATATATATATATATATATATATATATACATACATACATACATACATATACACACACACAAGTTTCACACACACACACACACACACACACACACGTATATATATATATATATACAGACACATACACACACACACACACACACACATATATATATATATGTGTGTGTGTGTGTGTGTGAAACGTATGTGTGTATACACACATATATATACACACACACATATATATATATATATATATATATATGGAACATCCCCCTCCCACATTCACACATGGACACTACAGTTATCTATAAAGCCATCATCCCAGCGTCCACGGCATAAGGCCTCTTTGTGTCCTTATTTGCCACATATCTAGCTGCCGAACTATCAAGTTCCTGGGTGTTATTAAACACTCATGACAGGCCTTTGGGAATTTCAATTTTAGTTTCCATGATGCACACATAAATCACGAATGTGTCATCATAAAGGTCATTTAACTTAATCTGAACAACATGAATCAGTCCATCACTGGTTCAGTGGTACAGGACCATCTAGGATATTGTACATTTATAACAAATGTATTTTGCTTCAAATTTTACATTTATTTATTTTTTAGAAATGGGCCACAAAAGGCACTACTTTACTCTGCCATGTCATGATTCCCCTTTTCAAAGCCCCTTCCTATACAGGCATTTTAGATCTTAGTTGATATTTAGTTGAATTATTATATTTTTAGAGGGGGGGGGTCATATCAATTTATACGTTTCACTATTTGATTGATTAAATAGACTATTTTCATGCCCTTTCTGACAACAAAAAAGGGTGTGCCAAATGTGTGCTTTAGTAGCAGTCATTTACTTCACTTAATCAAATATACCACTGAAACTCCATAATACTGCAGTTAAGCCATCATACAGTAATATAATCAGTTTAAGACTTGCAAAAGTGTCATAATATGGGATATGTTTAAGGTAACGCCTGCTGTTCTGCTGTAAAGCTCATTGATATTCTAATCAAGATGACTCTTGGTTTATGTCTCACAATAAGGGCAGTTAACCCTGCATTTAGTCTAGCAGTCAAATGGGATTACATGGATCAGATGGCTGTAATCCAACCCATAATGTCTGTGGACCTTGTCTGCTGGTTTAAGGACATTTGTCTTCCTGAGATAGATTTAGCCAGAGTAAAGTAAGAAGTCATCTTGGCTGGCAGGGCCAAGTCAAGGTAAAAAAAAAAACAAAAAAACCAACAACAATCACTTCAAATAAATATGTGATGCACAAGAACTATATTCAACTATATGCAGCTCAGTGGCAGGACTCTTTCAAGACCACAGTCACTGCTTATGACTTAAAATAGGGCAGGCATATTTCCATGAGTTAGTATTACTCACTTTTTTTATAGCCTTTGTAAAGAGATGACTCAAAGATGCTATAACACCGGTAGAGCGATTAGTGGAGAAAATATTCCAGTCACCAGAAGGGGGTATTACAGATTCACCTGACCTTCGGAAAACAGACTTTTAACTACCTTTCTCAAACAAGGTCAGAGGATTAGACCCTGGTTAGTGTGGCAATTCCCATTCACTCATTTTCAACCTTTAATTGTCAGGGAAGAGTTTCACTCAGCATTCGTATTCTTTTTTTAAGCACTGTCCTCCTTCTCAATCACACACTGAAACACTTTCACTTCTGGGAACTGTCCTGTTAAATTCTCTTTTACTGAGGGCCACAGAGAGTTGTCCAGGATGATGGCAGTCCTCTACTGTTGGCTAACAGAAGAAGTGCTCCTCAATGGCAAGTGTTGAGTGAAGAAACATTCATCACTCACTTTCCCGACTGAAATGTTAATGGTCAATGTGACAGTTCAAAATGACAACCTTCCACTCAGAAGACCACAACGATAACCTCTGGCCTACCATGGCCCCTCACGGCCCTGCTCATGGCCCCACAGGCCTGCAGTGGAAAAACCTCCATCCATCCATCCGTTACCTTAACCTCCATCCGTTACCTTAACCGCTTATCCTGCTCTCAGGGTCGCTGGAGCCTATTCCAGCCGTCATTGGGTGGCAGGCAGGGAGACACCCTGGACAGGCCACCAGGCCATCACAGGGAGCATGCGCACATGCACGCGCGCGCGCGCGCACACACACACACACACACACACACACACACACACACACACACACACACACACACACACACACACACACACACACACACACACACACACACACACACACACACACACACACACACACACCCATTCATTCCTTAGTACGGCCAACTCACCTGACTTACATGTCTTTGGACTGTGGGAGGAAACCGGAGCCCCCGGAGGAAATCCACGCAGACACAGGGAGAACATGTAAATACCACTCAGAAGACGACCCGGGATGACCCACCAAGGTTGGACTACCCCGGGGATCGAACCCAGGACCTTCTTGCTGTGAGGTGACCACGCTAACCACTGTGCCACCGTGCCACCTGAAAAACCTCCAGTAACAGCCAAACTATAGCCAGAAGGGAGGGACTCATTTAAATAGTAAGAGGAAACTGTAAACTCTGATAAGATGTTGCAGTTTATTAACTGCACAGGATTGAAACCTACAGTAGTTCTGGAGACAAGGGGTATGTTCTGAAGAGATATATTTTTGTTAAAAAGAATCAGCGACAAAACTACCATATATGCAGATAATGCAGCTGCACTGAAGCCCGCAACAGTTTAGGGCCCACATGCACGGACCCCCTCACCATCATATTAAAGATCCCGAGCACTGAGTCTACGGTATACGGTATGTTCAAAAATGTGCAAAATGTGCCTGCGCATAATTATGGACATGCATACTACTGTGTACTACGCAGTAGAATAGATGACTTGCACAGCAAAAAGCCTGAAGAGTACGCCTAAGACATAAGTAGAACTTATTTATTATTTATTTGACTATAATCAACATATACACTTGCGTTTTGTGTTTATAAGGCCTGTGCGCAGACATGAATAATGTTGTCTATGTGCGGGTGCACCATCATCAATTATATTTTTATTTGTTCTGGTACTCCGACACCAGATTTTGTTAAGTAGGCTACTCTATCACTATGTTGGCCTTGCTATTATGACTCCTCTTCTACAGCACTGCGGTCTGTTTTCCTAGGAATCATTTCACTTAGGTGTCAACTGTGCTGTGCATTTCATTAAAAAGGACTTCTCTTGGGATCAGCCCCTATATCCATGTCAAGATGAATACCAAAACACAGATCTAAATAAATACGATATTAATTAAAAAGTTGATTCAGGTAGACTCAAACCAACAGTCAGTTTAGGCAAGAGAGCTAACACCTAGTTGTACAGAAAACGGCTTTTGTTCTATTATAACAAGTGTCTGAAGTTCAGATTTGACCAGAAATGTAAAGCGCTTTGAGTGGCCATTGCAGCTAGAAAAGTGCTATATAAAATGCAACTTGATTGACTGATTGATTGATTTCTATTCAACTTGCTATTTGTGTATTTTATGTCATTATTCTCAATGAGTTCTCAGTGTCATATGCATCACAGTTTGTCAAAATCAGTCATTTTCTCTTTTAGCTGGTTTCTGTATTTTCTATACATTCCTTTTCATGTTTTTTAATTTTGTTTTTCCCTCATTGTTTTTCACTTCAGCCAAAAAAAACAAAAACACAAAAAAACAAAAACAAAAACAAAACAAAAAACACAAAAAAAAACAAAACAAAACAAATCTAAACCTTATCTGTGAGCTCAAAGGGCTCTTTAGTCACCTTCAGAGCAAGCTAGTCAGTGAGGTGGAAAACTTAAGGTCTTCTGTCTAATGGAAGACAAGTGTGACTTGATACTGGTGATGAAGAATTTAAAGCAATATTGTCAATCCCAACAGATCGACATTGGGAGTGAGGAATGCTTTCCACATCAATATTCAGCCCATGGTTCAACTAAACTAACATGTCTTTACATGTCCTTTTACCAGGCAGTACTCACCCGGGGGGGCAGGAACAGCCAGACACACAAGGTTCATGTGCTGAACAGGTGAGATTAAGCAGGTAGGATTCACAGGTATGCTCACAGGCCACACCTCTGTCTGACAGAAACCCATCTTCCCCCTCGGAACAGTTCAGGTACAGTTGGCCCTCAGGGCATAGCTTGTCTGAAAAGAAATAATTAAAGAATTTCATTTCAAAACAAAAAGGTGAATGGTGATAAATGCTAGTGGAGAAATAGAGAATGGGTGATACTAAGCTATCATAGATAAGAGTTGGGTTTCAGAATGATACCAAGGTACTTTTACTTGCACATAAAACAAGACATCAATTTATACAAATGACAGACAGGTTGTGGACAACACAGGCTGTTATGTGTCTAACAGGTCAGGGAAGAATACTGGGAACTTAGGGAAAATGGGGTGACTGGTGATTACATCAGAATCTGGACCACGTAAGAAGATGATTAAAGAGCATGATGACTGAGTAGAGAGTTGGTGACTTGAAGGAGAATGGTCCCTGTGTTCAGACATAATTCAGATTTGTAAAAGTTCAGAAAGATGGTTGCAGGCCAGGTCAGTGTGAAACTACTAAATACCTTTTAGTATTTCTAATATCGAGAGGAAGCTAATAAGGGTTTGTAGGTATCAGGAGTAATCATCTCATCTCATCTCATCATCAGCTGCTTTTCCAGGGTCGCGTCGCGGTGGCAGCAAGCTAAGTAGGGCACTCCAGACTTCCCTCTCCCCAACAATGCCCTCCAGCTCCTCCTGGGAGTTCCCAAGATGTTCCGAGGCCAGATTGGACATGTAGTCCCTCCAGCGACTTCTGGGTCTACCCTGGGGTTTCCTCTCAGTTGGATGTGCCCGGAAAACCCCCAAAGGAAGACGCCCAGGAGGCATCCTAGTCAGATGCCCGAACCATCTCAACTGGCTCCTTTCGATGCAAAGAAGCAGTGGCTCTTCTCCGAGCTCCCTCCAGATGTCTGAGCTCCTCCCCCTTTCTCTAAGACTGAGCCCAGACACCCTACGGAAGAAACTAATTTCAGCCGCTTGTATCCGCGATATCACCCTTTCGGTCACTACCTAAAGCTCATGACCATAGGTGAGGGCTGGAATGAAGACTGACTGGTAAATTGACAGCTTTGCCTTCCAGCTCAACTCCCTCTTCACCACAATCATCAAGTACAATGCCCACATTACTACTAATGCTGCACCAATCGCCTGTTAATCTCCGGCTCCATCCTACCCTCACTCATGAACAAGACCCTGAGATGCTTGAACTCCTTCACTTGAGGCAACAACTCATCCCCAACCTGGAGGGAGCAATCCACCATTTTCTGGCAGAGAACCATGGCCTCAGAATTGGAGGTGCTGACTCTCATCCCGGCCATTTCACACTCAGCTGCAAACTGCCCCAGTGCATGCTGGAGGTCACATTCTGATGAAGCCAACAAAACCACATCATCTGCAAAGAGTAGAGATGCAATTCTGAGGTTCCCAAAATGGACACACTCCTCACCTTGGCTGCGCCTTGAGATCCTGTCCATGAATATCACAAACAGAATCGGAGACAAGGGACAACCTTGGCGGAGTCCGACACCCACCGAAAACGTGTTTGACTTTGTGCTGAGAATGCGGACACAGCTCTCACTTTGGTTATACAAGGACCGGATGGCTTGTGCAACTGCCCCAGTACCCCATACCCCAGTACCCCATACCAGGAGTAATCAGTTTTTTAGGTTTTTTTTTTCTTTTGAGAGCATGAGCATGACAACAATTCATTTGGGAGTGGAAGGTCCCCAGTCAGTAGAAGGGAATTACTTGATTGTGTGTTCTTGCCTGCATGTAGAGACACAGGTTTTCAAAAAAGTGGAGAAGATGGGTTTGAAGACACAAGTGACTGCCTTCATGCCTGTGATCATCAAGGAGAAGAGATAAAAATATCACTTGCTAAGCAAGAGAAGAAAGAATGGATGTTGATCACAGGGTTGATGATTGGTTCAAAGGGGATAGAAACCAGATGGCTGCGGCAGATTGTATTTCTTTAAGTCTGGAAAAATGACAGGAAGGAATTCCTCTTGTTGACTGTAAAGGATTAAATTAAATTGTCTGTGGCTTTGAGGAGATTATTTGTCCTAGAGAAATTATCCTTTTTTTTTGGCAGAGCCTGACCGAATGAGAGTAGAGCAGCAGGTGGCAATGCGACAGGTGGTCCTGATAGGCACCGACAAGTACAATGAGGTTGTTCTACCTGTCATTGGGTATTTATTAGGGAGGCACTGGGGAAAAAGAGAGTAAAGAAACCAGTTGGAACAAGATGATCAAGGTATACATTATCAAATTAAAATTAAATTGGGGCAACACAGTGACCCAGTGGTTAGCACTGTTGCCTCTCAGCAAGAAGGTCCTGGGTTCGAACCCCAGGCTGTCCCAGGTCCTTTCTGTGTGGAGTTTGCATGTTCTCCCCGTGTTTGCATGGGTTTCCTCCAGGTGCTCCAGTTTCCCCCCACCATCAAAAAGACATGCATGCTAGGGTTAATACTCCTGCCTGTATCCCTGACCAAGATAATGGAAAGAACTGGAGTTGGTCCCCAGGCGCTGCAGCTGCCCACTGCTTCTATACAATAGGATGGATTAAATGCAGAAAACAAATTTCATTGTAACCTGTACAATGATGAAATAAAGTGGCTTTCTTCTTTCTTCTTCTTCTATACCTATTATGCTATGAGGGAATGAAGCCCCTAACCTTGAAGATGTTAATGCCAAGCTCTCTCAACACCCTACATAAGGAAGCACTAACCGAGGTGTGAGTGCTTATCCACATGGGAAAAACACATGTTCATAAAATAGTCTGCTGTTTCAACAGCTGTAAAGAAATTTCGAAAATGAACAGCTGATGTGACTCCACCTCTGCACCCATTCATCCATCTTCTTGTTTGCTTTTCTGAGTCAGGATCATGGGGACAATAGGGCCAGCAGAGCAGCCCAGAGGCCCTTGTCCTGAGGAACTTCCTCTGGCCCCTCCAGGGGGATCTCCAGGGATCCTGGATATATAATCCCTCCAGCAGGTCCCTCCCCCAGTCTTACACAGGGTTTCCTCCCATTTGGCTGTCTCCTGTACACCTCTAAATGGAGGGGCCTGTGATCCATCCAGATGCCCAAACCATTGGATGTGAACATGTCAGTGTAACATCTTACATAAAATTAGATTCTATACTATATCACCTTTATATAAAAAAAAAAGCAATTTGATCTAACTGAGAGCATCTGATGTCATCAAATCATCTTACCACGGTTAGTGCTTTGGGACACCAGTTTTCCGTTGTGACATATCCTGCAGGCAGACAGAGTAAAACCAATGTTAAATTGTAGAGATTAAGACAGGGTTCTGCTGAACATTTGTTAATGTGTCAACCTATTACAAGTTAATACAGGATCTGTTAGAGCTTAAATACAAGGGTCTGATTAAACATAACATCTGTTGGAGATGAATAACGGGATCAGTTGGCCTTTAATATTGGCTTTCATGGAGGTCAATACAACAAACATTTAAAATCAGATTATGGAGGTCTACTGAAATCACTCAATTATTTTTATTTTAACTTTCATGGAAAAAAAAGGAGAGGAGGAGCTTACTGAACACCTGCTGACGTCATGATCACATCCCCTGGTTCATAGTCAGCCCCCAAGAAACTGCAGGGACACTCATTCCTGTAGAAACATAGACATGAAAAGATGTCAGCATGAGCAGCAGACAAAGATGTGCTGGTTGTCAGACCAACTCATATCATTGATATTACTGAATATGTCATCACTAATCATTGCCTTTCTCTTAAACAAACACAGACTCTCAGTTACATTAAATAGTTTCCCTTAACACACACACACACACACACACACACACACGTACACACGCGCACACACACGCACGCATGCACACACACACACACACACACACGTACATACACACACACACACACACACACACACACACACACACACACACACACACACACACAACAATATCATACATAAAAGGCAGACAGGGACCCTCTACATAAAAAAAGAAAATACAGAAATGTGCATAAAGACATAAACACAGACAAAGTCATTTGCTCTCCATTTCCTCCCATCTGTAAATGCTACACAGAATTTAAAACCCACATCCAAAGCTGTTCATCTGAATAAACTTGAATCACCCATTCAAAATCCCTCTTGTTACGAAACTCATCGCTAAGGTGGCTGCGGAGCCAAGTCATGCTAAACCTTGTTTAGCAGAGGCTGAAAGCCTTTGTAACATATAGGCCAGCGCCACACATCGGCCTCTGTATAACAAATTCTTTCTCACTGGTTATCAGATATCTGTGTTGTCCCCAGCTTGAGTGGGAATGAAAGGGGGGTTTCACGGTGAATTCCTTGATGTAACTCTAGTACGTAGTAAGTAAGGCACCCCAATGAACTAGGATGTAAAAACCTGGGGACATTTAAGAGGAATTAAGCTGCATACGTATCTTCTAGGGCAGAGGGAATTGAAAGAGAGAGGACAATTACTGAGGTCTGCTGGTTCTATAATGTGTACAGGAAAAGAGAAAAGGATTTCCACTTAAAGGCTGATGATGTAAACATTAGAGAAAATACAAATACTACTCTAGCCTGTGCTAGCCAGCTACCCATTTAATGTAGTTTAACAGCTACCAGAAGACAGGAGGAAAAGTGTTCAAGGAAAGGAAGCCTAAACCTTTAACATTCTTATACAGTGTTCATCAAAACTATTTAAGATTGCCTAGAGTTCACTAGTTCACAAGATAAGCAAGAAATAAACTACTAAAAACAATTAATATGTCTGAATATATGTTTTGATGTTATAGAGAAACCCGTTACAATAAAAGCCAAATTCTTCTTAATACTATCTTGAAAAATAATTTCATCATTCTTAATACATAAATTAATTATATTTCCTTTTTCCTCCCCAATTGTACTTGGCCAATTATCCTATTTTCCAAGCCGTCCCAGTCGCTGCTCCACCCCCTCTGCTGATCCAGGGAGGGCTGCAGACTACCACATGCCTCCTTCGATACATGTGGAGTCGCCAGCCGCTTCTTTTCACCTGACAGTGAAGAGTTTTGTCAGGGGGACGTAGTGCGTAGGAGGATCATGCTATTCTCCTAGTCCCCCCCCTCACCCCAAACAGGCACCGCAACTGGCCAGAGGCGCTAGTGCAGCGACCAGGACACATACCCACATGCGGCTTCCTACCTGTAGACATGGCCAACTGTGTCAGTAGGGACGCCTGACGAAGCCGGAGGTAACACAAGGTTTTGAACCGGCAATATCCATGTTGACAGGCAACGGAATAGACCACTATGCTACCCAAATGCCCCCTTAGAACCTTTTTTTAATGTTGACAGCCCCCAGCCTCTGAGTTAGTCCTACCTGGGCACACAGGTGTGTTTGCGGGTGTTATAGAAAGTACCCTGAGGGCAGACACACCCCTCCTCACACTCCTCCCCACAATGCTGGGGGACAGACAGCGCAGAGCAACGGCGATGGCACGACGACACACATGTTCCATACTCCATAGTGTCTGGGCAGTCGACCGCTACATGGGAATTCAGAAGGAATTTGATGCTAAACATCAGTTAAAACCCGACAAACTCTCATCTTTGCATTATTATCTAAACATGATATTGTGCTTACAGTATCATTATGATAACTGTTATCCAGAAGTATCATGGCAATTACAGCAGGAAATTACCACCAGCCTGCAGGCAAAAGCCGAATGCAAGTAAATCTTGGCTATTACTTATAAGGTGGTCTTTTGTGCCAGCTTCTTGAGCAGGTAATAAACCACCAACTGGATGCCATACATTGTGGTAAATTGTATGTGGTTGTTTATAGTTGGTGTGTGACATAGTGGAAATGGCTGAAGAGTTCTAGTAACAACTAGCCGCTCTGGCACGTACAAACCCCAATTCCAATGAAGTTGGGACATTGTGTAAAATGTAAATAAAAACAGAATACAATAATTTGCAAATCCTGTTCAACCTACACTACCGTTCAAAAGTTTGGGATCACATTGAAATGTCCATATTTTTGAAGGAAAAGCACTGTACTGTTCAATGAAGATAACTTTAAACTAGTCTTAACTTTAAAGAAATACACTCTATACATTGCTAATGTGGTAAATGACTATTCTAGCTGCAAATGTCTGGTTTTTGGTGCAATATCTACATAGGTGTATAGAGGCCCATTTCAAGCAACTATCACTCCAGTATTCTAATGGTACAATGTGTTTGCTCATTGGCTCAGAAGGCTAATTGATGATTAGAAAACCCTTGTGCAATCATGTTCACACATCCGAAAACAGTTTAGCTCGTTACAGAAGCTACAAAACTGACCTTCCTTTGAGCAGATTGGGTTTCTGGAGCATCACATTTGTGGGGTCAATTAAACGCTCAAAATGGCCAGAAAAAGAGAACTTTCATCTGAAACTCGACAGTCTATTCTTGTTCTTAGAAATGAAGGCTATTCCATGCGAGAAATTGCTAAGAAATTGAAGATTTCCTACACCGGTGTGTACTACTCCCTTCAGAGGACAGCACAAACAGGCTCTAACCAGAGTAGAAAAAGAAGTGGGAGGCCGCGTTGCACAACTGAGCAAGAAGATAAGTACATTAGAGTCTCTAGTTTGAGAAACAGACGCCTCACAGGTCCCCAACTGGCATCTTCATTAAATAGTAGCCGCAAAACACCAGTGTCAACATCTACAGTGAAGAGGCGGCTGCGGGATTCTGGGCTTCAGGGCAGAGTGGCAAAGAAAAAGCCATATCTGAGACTGACCAATAAAAGAAAAAGATTAAGATGGGCAAAAGAACACAGACATTGGACAGAGGAAGACTGGAAAAAAGTGTTGTGGACGGATGAATCCAAGTTTGAGGTGTTTGGATCACAAAGAAGAACGTTTGTGAGAAGCAGAACAAATGAAAAGATGCTGGAAGAATGCCTGACGCCATCTGTTAAGCATGGTGGAGGTAATGTGATGGTCTGGGGTTGCTTTGGTGCTGGTAAGGTGGGAGATTTGTACAGGGTAAAAGGGATTCTGAATAAGGAAGGCTATCACTCCATTTTGCAACGCCATGCCATACCCAGTGGACAGCGCTTGATTGGAGCCAATTTCATCCTACAACAGGACAATGACCCTAAACACACCTCCAAATTGTGCAAGAACTATTTAGAGCAGAAGCAGGCAGCTGGTATTCTATCGGTAATGGAGTGGCCAGCGCAGTCACCAGATCTGAACCCCATTGAGCTGTTGTGGGAGCAGCTTGACCGTATGGTACGCAAGAAGTGCCCATCCAACCAATCCAACTTGTGGGAGCTGCTTCTGGAAGCGTGGGGTGCAATTTCTCCAGATTACCTCAACAAATTAACAGCTAGAATGCCAAAGGTCTGCAATGCTGTAATTGCTGCAAATGGAGGATTCTTTGACGAAAGCAAAGTTTGATGTAAAAAAAATCTTATTTCAAATACAAATCATTATTTCTAACCTTGTCAATGTCTTGACTCTATTTTCTATTCATTTCACAACATATGGTGGTGAATAAGTGTGACTTTTCATGGAAAACACAAAATTGTTTGGGTGATCCCAAACTTTTGAACGGTAGTGTATATTCAATTGAATACACTACAAAGACAAGATATTTAATGTTCAAACTGATAAACTTTATTGCGGCCAGTCTAGTACCCGCCACTCTTTTACTACGAAGCCACGCTGTTGTAACACGTGCAGAATGTGGCTTGGCATTGGCTTGCTGAAATAAGCAGGGACGTCCCTGAAAAAGACGTCGCTTGGATGGCAGCATATGTTGCTCCAAAACCTGTATGTACTCTTCAGCATTAATGGTGCCTTCACAGATGGGCAAGCTACCCATGCCATGGGCACTAACACACCCCCATACCATCACAGATGCTGCCTTTTGAACTTTGCGCTGATAACAATCTGGATGGTCCTATTCCTCTTTAGCCCGGAGGACACGACGTCCACGATTTCCAAAAACAATTTGAAATGTGGACTCGTCAGACCACAGCACACTTTCCCACTTTGCGTCAGTCCATCTCAGATGAGCTCGGGCCCAGAGAAGCCGGCGGGGTTTCTGGGTGTTGTTGATATATGGCTTTCGCTTTGCATGGTAGAGTTTTAATTTGCACTTGTAGATGTAGCGACGAACTATGTTAACTGACGATGGTTTTCCTAAGTGTTCCTGAGCCCATGTGGTAAGATCCTTTACAGAATGATGTCGGTTTTTAATGCAGTGCCGCCTGAGGGATCGAAGGTCACAGGCATTCAATGTTGGTTTTCGGCCTTGCCGCTTACGTGCAGAGATTTCTCCGGATTCTCTAAATCTTTTGATGATATAATGGACTGTAGATGATGAAATCCCCAAATTCCTTGCAATTGTACATTGAGAAACATTGTTCTTAAACTGTTGGACTATTTGCTCACGCAGTTGTTCACAAAGTGCTGAACCTCACCCCATCCTTGCTTGTGAATGACTGAGCCTTTCGGGGATGCTCCTTTTATACCCATCATGACACTCGCCTGTTTCCGATTAACCTGTTAACCTGTGGAATGTTCCAAACAGGTGTTTTTTGAGCATCCCTCAACTTTCCCAGTCTTTTGTTGCCCCTGTCCCAGCTTCTTTGGAACGTGTTGCAGGCATCAAATTCAAAATGAGTGAATATTTGCAAAAAACAATAAAGTTTATCAGTTTGAACATTAAATATCTTGTCTTTGTAGTGTATTCAATTGAATATAGGTCGAAAAGGATTTGCAAATAATTGTATTCTGTTTTTTATTCATGTTTTACACAACGTCCCAGCTTCATTGGAATTGGGGTTTGTAGAAGAAAACATCTATTTCCTGTCCTAATACCAGCATTATAGTCCCCTAAATAGATTGCAATACTCACCGCAGTCGGGCACTTGCGACCGAAACTCAATTATCACGGAGTACTTGTGGCAGTGGCGTGCGTAATGAGCCAGAGCAGAGCAGAGGCAGGGAGCGCCACACTTACAGGTGTCTGCACGACACTGCTGATGAAAGGGCGTGGGACTCAGGTACTCGTGGCACGCAGAGAACACATCCTGGTTTAGTATGTCACACATCTCTGTGGCATAGGATGCTGGGGGGGGGGGTAGACAATGAAATCAGAAAGAAAGAGAGTGAAGAAAGGTAGAGGAGGAACTCCAGTGGAAAAGTGTCAGAGGCATTATTGACCATTTTGCAGTCTGCAATACATCTGACATTTCAACAGGACACACAAGAATAGACTACTGTCTCAGTCTTCAGGTAACCATAAGGTGCTGAATCTATGTGATTGGCTGAGTGACTGGCAGTATGGCCTAGGGGTCAGAAAGGTTATCTTCGAATGGTTACAAGTTCAAATATCACCTGATGTATAACTTAACAGAAACATGCCTGTCCTCAAACAAGACACTGAGTATATCACTCATTTATTGAATGCTGCTCAATATCACACTATTGGCTAAAGACGTGTAAAACAGACATCTGTTGGTGTATCGTATCTTACCAGATTGTTGGTGTGTATCACAAGGGTCCAGCAGGGGTAAATTGGGGCTTGGAGTGCAGGCTGACGATGTTTTCCAGGCATTGCCAAATAGTTGTGGAGTGCTCTCTATCATGCCTGATGGGGACCTAAAGGGGCACAGGAGACGAGACAGGAAGTTAGAAGCTGGGAAGTACTGCAGTGTGACAGAATTCATGCAGCATCATGATGTCTAGCTGTCTTTTCCCAACTAATTTCTGGAACTTTTAGCAGCCATTAACTATTATTGAGACCCAGTTTATAGCATATTCATGTGCACTTTCATATGCTATGCTGCAAATAAACCTTAGTTGGTCAAAGTATATTTGACAACATATGCTTACCATCAGCAGATAAGCCATTCAAAGTGAGTAGATACATGGGGAGGCAGTTCGCTTGTTGAGTATTGGTTGTTAAGAAAATACTTTACTTACTGTTACTGTATGTACAGTAAAATTCCTTTTCTGTATTTAACCCATCATCTATACACACACACTAATAACAGTGGGAAGCCATGTAGCTAGGAGCAGTGGGCAGCCGCAGTGCAGCACCCGTGGACCAACTCCAGTTCTTTGTCATCGCTTTGGTCAGGAACACTGGCAGGATGATGTCAAGCTGTATGCCAGGAATGAGCAAGACATTGACTTGCTGATCCACTTCACCAGGATCTACAGCAACAACATTACGATGTCATTCAGACTGGACAAGTGCAGTCGAATGGTGACAAATAGTGGAAAGTTAGTGAGGACTGAAGGGGTTGAATTACCAGATGACAGGATAACAGACATAAAGGACAGTTAACAAGTACCTGGGTATTCCACAGGCAAATGGAAACCATGAGAAGGCAGCAAGGAGGTCAGCTACAACCAGATATCTCCAGAGTGAGGCAGGTCCTGAGGAGCCAGCTCAATAGGAAGACTAAGAGCCAAGCCATCAAAACATATGCCATACCAATCATCAGATACCCAGCTGGAATAATAAGCTGGCCAAAGGAGGAGATAAAGGCCACGGAAACTCCTCACAGTGCACGGACAGTTCCACCTGAAGTCCAGCAGCCTGTGACTGTACAATAAGCGAAAAGATGGGGCCCGAAGGTTAGTGAGTGTCAGAGCAACTATCCAGGATGAAAGAAGGAACATCCACGAGTACATCAGAAATGGGGCCCCCCATGATGAACTGCTTGCTGATTGTACCTCAGGCAGCAGAAGACAGAGAATGGGGAGGAAGAAAAAGAGGAGGTATCATGGAATACCAAGCTCCTCCATGGTACATACAGTGCATCCGGAAAGTATTCACACCCCTTCACTTTCCCCACATTTTGTTATGTTACAGCCTTATTCCAAAATGGATTAAATTCCTTTTTTCCCTCATCAATCTACATACAATACCCCATAATGACAAAGCGAAAAAGGTTTTGTAGAAATTTTTGCAAATTTATTAAAAATAAAAAACTGAAATATTGCATTTACATAAGTATTCACACCCTTTACTCAGTACTTGGTTGAGGCACCCTTGGCAGCAATTACAGCCTCAAGTCTTCTTGGGTATGAAGCTACAAGCTTGGCACACCTATATTTGGGGTATTTCTCCCATTCTTCTCTGCAGATCCTCTCGAGCTCTGTAAGGTTAGATGGGGAGCGTCGCTGCACAGCTATTTTCAGGTCTTTCCAGAGATGTTCAATGGGGTTCAAGTCTGGGCTCGGGCTGGCCCACTCAAGGACATTCACAGACTTGTCGCGGAGCCACTCCTTCATTGTCTTGGCTGTGTGCTTAGGGTCGTTGTCGTGTTGAAAGGTAAACTTTCACCCCAGTCTGAGGTCCTGAGCGCTCTGGAGCAGGTTTCATCAAGGATCTCTCTGTACTTTGCTCCATTCATCTTTCCCTCGATCCTGACTAGTCTCCCAGTTTCTGCCGCTGAAAAACATCCCCACAGCATGATGCTGCCACCACCATGCTTCACTATCGGGATGGTACTAGCAAGGTGATGAGAGGTGCCTGGTTTCCTCCAGACGTGACGTTTGGCATTAAGGCCAAAGAGTTCAATCTTGGTTTCATCAGACCAGACGATCTTGTTTCTCATGGTCTGAGAGTCCTTTAGGTGCTTTCTGGCAAACTCCAAGTGGGCTGTCATGTGCATTTTACTGAGCAGAGGCTTCCGTCTGGCCACTCTACCATAAAGGCCTGATTGGTGGAGTGCTGCAGAGATGGTTGTCCTTCTGGAAGGTTCTCCCATCTCCACAGAGGAACGCTGGAGCTCTGTCAGAGTGACCATCAGGTTCTTGGTCACCTCCCTGACCAAGGCCCTTCTCCCCCGATTGCTCGGTTTGGCTGGGTGGCCAGCTCTAGGGAAGAGTCCTGGTGGATCCAAACTTCTTCCATTTACGAATGATGGAGACCACTATGCTCTTCGGGACCTTCAAAGCTGTAGAAATTTTTTGTACCCTTCCCCAGATCTGTGCCTCGATACAATCCTGTCTTGGAGGTCCACAGACAATTCCTTTGACTTCATGGCTTGGTTTCTGCTCTGACATGCACTGTCAACAGTGGGACCTTATATAGACAGGTGTGTGCCTTTCCAAATCATCTCCAATCCATTGAATTTACTACAGGTGGACTCCAATCAAGATATAGAAACATCTCAAGGATGATCAGTGGAAACAGGATGAACCTGAGCTCAATTTTTGAGTGTCATAGCAAAGGGTGTGAATACTTATGTACATGCAATATTTCAGTTTTTTATTTTTAATAAATTTGCAAAAATTTCTACAAAAACCTTTTCACTTTGTCATTATGGGGTATTGTGTGTAGATTGATGAGAAAAAAAAGGAATTTAATCCATTTCAGAATAAGGCTGTAACATAAAATGTGGGGAAAATGAAGGGGTGTGAATACTTTCCGGATGCACAGTATGTACCATCAACAGATAGATGTGGCTGATATTGAGAAATCCTACCAGTGGCAAGAAAAGGCTGGACTGAAGGACAGCACAGAAGCTATGATCATAACAGCACAGGAACAGGCACTCAGCACCAGATTGGCTGAGGCAGGGGTCTACCACACCAGACAAGACCCAAGACACAGGCTGTGCAAAGATGCACCTGAGACAGTCCAGCACTTCTTAAGTAGCAGGGTATAAAATGCTAGCTGGGAAAAGCATACACTCAAAGGCATTACTAAGTGGCTGGGATAGCGTCCAGGAATATCTGTACTGAATACAGACTGGAAGTCCAAGTCCAAAGGTGCTTGAGAATGGCAGAGCCAAGATCCTGTGGGACTTCAAGTTCCAGACTGACAAGCAGGTGCTGTCTAACCACCCAGATATTGTGGTGGTCAACAAGGAACAGAAGACAGCAGTAGTGATCGATGTAGCAAACCCGAGCAATGGCAACATCAGGAAAAAAGAGCATGAGAAGCTAGAGAAATACCAAGGGCTGAAGGGAGAACTAGATCAGATGTGGAAGGTGAAATCCACAGTAGTCCCAGTGGTAATAGGAAAACTAGGGGCTGTGACTCCCAAACTGGGAGAGTGGCTCCAGCAGATTTCAGGAACAACACCTGAGGTCTCTGTCCAGAAGAGTGCAGCCCTAGGAACAGCTAAGATACTGTGCAGAACCCTCAAACTCCCAGACCTCTGGTCAAGGACCCAAGCTTGAGGAAGACACACAACATCCGAAAAAGGGTGAGAGGGAGTTTTTTTTTTTACATATATATCCATTTACAACTGTTAGACAACATCCGCCCTTTATCGCTGCCATTAATGTGAGGTGCAGTGGATCTCCTATTCCACTAACAGTAAATTCCTTGTGGAAGTGACACATCCAGCCGCGGTCATCTCACTTGAGTGCTCATCTGTCTCAGCTAAAGGAGGTGATTAGAGAGGGGGGCTTTTGATGCGGAGCTGACTGCCCAGTGTTCATTACAGAGAGTTAGTGAGAGAGAAAAAGAGGGTTTTTTTAGACATTTATTTATACACATTTTCAGGGAAAACAGTTTCAAACATGTTACAAAAAGGACACTATTTTGGGATTGTGAGTTAAAATATTCACAAATTCATTTTCCGCAAGACTACGGGGGGAGTATACTCCTGTTTTAGAGGCTGACAGATTCTATGTGTTTGCTCTCTCTCTCTCTCTCTCTCTCTCACTCACTCTCTCTCTCTCCCAATAGCGCGCTCTCTCTCTCTCTCTCACTCTCGTTCTCGTTCTCGCTCAGTCAAACTGTTATTCATTTGTTATTTACTCCCCCTAAATTAAAGCCTAGTCCCTTCTACCTCCCCTCACCCCCTTCTTCCATCCCTCCCTCCCTCTTTCCCTGCTGGGGGGGGGGGGTTCGATGGAGGGCAAGGGAGAGGTCAGGGATCATGTAGAGACACTTACAGGAAGTCATCTTGAATGTTGCCATTGAAGGTGCCGCACAGGCCCACTGTGTCCTCCTTCCATGGCTCGTCCACCTGCAGGTAGAGGCGAAACTCCCTCCAGTTATACTGTAGCCTCAGACCCAGGGCAGTCTTCACCTGGAGGAACATGGATGACAGCTCCTGGATGTGGAAGATCTCTGGGGGAGATGGAGTAAGAGAAGGTTTAGGCTTTAGGTTTAGTTGTTCATACAAATACGGGAGCCCAAAGAGGCAAGTGAAAAATACTGTCAGAACTTCCATATACAAATGATAAGATTGAAAAAACAAACAAAACAAAAAAAAAGGAAAAAAAGGGGGGGAACACAAAAAACAGAAATTCAAACTTTGACGGCGAGACCAAGAAAACCCAAGGGGTTTGCAATATTATCTCACCTCAAAAGAAATAAGGTCGGGGAAAAAAAAAACAGATGACAATTAGAGATGTGTGCAAACTGTACAACAGAACCAAAATGACCTTGATAACATCCGGTGTATGGAACGCGATAGTAGGAGAACTGGGGGTTAAGGTGGAAAGATAGGGGTTAAGATTGGGATAAGGGTGAAGACATTGTTTCAAGTATCTACAAACATTTTACACATGGATCCTTTCCAAACTAATACCTTTGAGAGGTAACACGATATCTGAGCTTTTTGACATACTTCTACACAAAACACACAAAAACCTGTTTACTTGGCCATGAGAACAGCTCAGTGATGAAAACGAGCAAACGGGGGCTATACTCAGAGGGACGGTGTTTTCAGTGACACAATGCCAGCACCAAATCAGTGTACTGGGTAAAGTCAAGGGCATTGTGAGAATTTCTGTTCAATAACACAGCTGTCATTCAATCCATGTCTGCCAGGCCCTAAGAGCTCAGAAAGAATATGCACGCTCAGCGTGAACAATGCTGAGATATGGGAGTGGATGTGATTGTTACCATCAGCGTAAGGGAGGGAGATGCGGTACTGTCCAGCTATGAAGACTTCTCCGATGTGGCTCAGTGTTATCTCTGTCCTCGGATCCTCGTCAATGACCAGGTTAACTGATTGGATACAAGCCCCGTCCAAATTCTGCAATTGAGACCAGATGGTTTGATAATGCACTCTGGAGTATTTCCTAATAGCGCCAATTCACATAGACAGTGGGATTAGACAGACACACAATGGGGTTGAAATAATGAGGAGAAAAAAAAGAGGACATGGGGGGGGACAAAAACATAATTTTCTCTTATACGGATTTTTCACTTGAGTGATGAAATACTCAATACAATTTGGAGATACATTTGAACAAAATCGTCAGACCGACAGGTCTGTTTTCTGCCAGACCCGTTTTCTTAAATTGAGAAGGTTGCATGTTGTTGAGATGAGGCCGCTGACAGTAAGCAATCTGCGCGGATGAATCATCTCTTTCATAAGTGGCACAGCTCCATAGCTGTAACCCCCCCTCCCCTCATCCTACTCTTCCCATCATTCACCTCCCATTTTCACAAGGCCTGCTCTCTGCCCATCACTCCACCACCTCTCCTCACATCAACAACTACAAAGCAGTACATAACTCTGTCACTCAGGGGCCAGATAAGGTAATCCTGTCCAGTTGGCTGTTCAGATGGGTCTGGGGCCTCTGCACTGATACGTGTGACATCTTATCCCGGGGCCCACCTCCTGTATGTTGAGTTCAGGCATCAGAGGCTCAAAGGCTCCTGGGAAATTGGAGGCTCTGAGGAAAAGAAGCTCTCATTCTTTTGTTGCTTTTCATGTTCATTATCTGTCTAAGTTTGATCACGGCAATTCCTGAGGGCTTTCATCTGCGCACTGACCTCAATGGGATGGAGCACAGTTCTCCAGTAAATAACATGAACCTGGGAGGCGAATTGAGCACTAAAGTTATTATTTCTATATGATCTCAATGAAAAATAAAACATTTGTAGAGATAATACTGGCCATTTAAGCCAATAGTGGGTGAATAGTTTGCTTTCATGAGCCAAAGCAGATGAATCGGCTGAGTTTTTTTTTTTTGGGCAACTGCCCGTCATATTTTAATATAAAGGTAAACTGTTTTATATAACTCTCTACAAGGTTTGTTTGGTTTGTGCCATGTTACCAAACCAGTCATTTGTGTAACTGTGTTTTTTCCTTTGTTCCTCATTTGTGCAACTGAAATAAACCAAACTTGGAAATAAACTAAACCCAGCATCCATTCTCCATCTTCTATAAAGTAGCATAAAGCACTAGACAAAGTGGGTAGGTGAGGTAAAGCAAATATAAGAATTTCAAAATAGATGATTGCACCAAAAGAGAAGTGAAAACTACAAATAGTAACACAAGTGAGATAAGAAAAAATAAACAACAAGAAGTGGAATCGCAAAAAGCAAGAAGATGAATGAATAACAAAACATTAAGACTTACAGGTCCACATGGGGCATTCTGGATGGTGACAGTGAATTTCCCCGAATTGCGACTCTTTGCCAGGACATATTGGCACGTTGCTGGGAAGGTGTACAGCCGACCATCAAATGAATGGAAATACATATCTCCAGTCACAGAGCACTCTCCTGTGAGGAAAAAAACAGATTAACAACATCACATCTGAACTTTTTTTTTTTACTTTTTTTTTTGTGCATTTTTTTAACCAGCTAAAACAAATCAATATTGTTTTTCAAATTGTTGGGATCTAACCAGCCAATTTGAAATAAGCTGTCTTGCTTAAGGGCACATCAATGAATGGTTGAGGTCTCATTTGTTTGCCTCAACCAGAACTCTTTAGACAACCTGAGAAAAACTTGAGACTTCAGATGCTTCAGCAGGTGTGACTGTCGTGATGACTATCGTCAGAAGACATGATTATTTTACAGGCCCAAGTGTTGAGATGACTGGTGATTTTAACCCAAAACATGCTTCACTTTGATTCTAGCAGTCACTTTGTCAGTCTTTTTTTTTCTTCTTCAAATGATGAATCTCTCATTATAGTCTCCATAATGTAATTTCAACAGGTCTCAAAATAGTTTTACTCATGTTTTCCAAATTCTAAGCATAGGAATAGTTTACTTTTGATTCTCAAAGCGGAAAAAAAATTAAGATTTGTTTCTTTTTTGGAAATCGTAAAGAATTGTTCAGGCACTTATTATGATGAGAGACACCAGAATTTTGCACCATAATATACAAATTCAGTTGTACTGTATATAATAATAGATGCTTGCATTACTAATGCATGACAAATGCACCAAGAGGGACCTTAACAATGGCTATCACTGTGTCCAATGATTCTACAAGACAGAATAAGGATTAAGACATTAAGGAGAATTTTAATAATGGCTACTACTGCAAAACTAGAGGGCAGATACAGGATAAATGTATAAACAGGGCTAACAGGGTAGCAGTGCATACAACAAATTTAAGTAGAAACAATTAACATTAGGGGACGTCAAAATGCACCAGTCAGTATTGTACGAAGGATAAATGTGTTCATTTAAGCCTGTGTGCTGCACATGTACATTAGCCCCGCAACACCCCCAGTTCAAAATCATTGCAATCATTGTATATTACGCATTGTCATGTCAGTAAAGGAACAGACCTACCTGGACAGCTGTAGCTGGTGCAGTTCCATGCTCCCCCCTTGCATGTGCTGAAAATGAAAAAAAGAAAGCGGAGAAGTCCACAGGTGGCTCCGGGAATATGAAAGACCGCACTAATCACCGGGACCACTGAAAGAAACTGGACTCGTAATAGACAGACGAAATCCAGATGGCTGGATCTGGACCACATCAACTCCGTGGGATGGTATTTAATTCATTTTACATGACGATGACACATTGAGCAATATTGTCTAATATATGGTGGGCTGAAGAAGAAAAAATGTCTACTGAGTATAACAGGTTTCATTCATTCCTTCATGCCATATTTTTACACAGATAAAATATTGCTACTTGAGATATATATATAGACATATATATACACTACCGTTCAAAAGTTTGGGATCACCCAAACAATTTCGTGTTTTCCATGAAAAGTCACACTTATTCACCACCATATGTTGTGAAATGAATAGAAAATAGAGTCAAGACATTGACAAGGTTAGAAATAATGATTTGTATTTGAAATAAGATTTTTTTTACATCAAACTTTGCTTTCGTCAAAGAATCCTCCATTTGCAGCAATTACAGCATTGCAGACCTTTGGCATTCTAGCTGTTAATTTGTTGAGGTAATCTGGAGAAATTGCACCCCACGCTTCCAGAAGCAGCTCCCACAAGTTGGATTGGTTGGATGGGCACTTCTTTGAGCAGATTGAGTTTCTGGAGCATCACATTTGTGGGGTCAATTAAACGCTCAAAATGGCCAGAAAAAGAGGACTTTCATCTGAAACTCGACAGTCTATTCTTGTTCTTAGAAATGAAGGCTATTCCATGCGAGAAATTGCTAAGAAATTTTAGATTTCCTACACCGGTGTGTACTACTCCCTTCAGAGGACAGCACAAACAGGCTCTAACAGGTACTATTTAATGAAGATGCCAGTTGGGGACCTGTGAGGCGTCTGTTTCTCAAACTAGAGACTCTAATGTACTTATCTTCTTGCTCAGTTGTGCAACGCGGCCTCCCACTTCTTTTTCTACTCTGGTTAGAGCCTGTTTGTGCTGTCCTCTGAAGGGAGTAGTACACACCGGTGTAGGAAATCTTCAATTTCTTAGCAATTTCTCGCATGGAATAGCCTTCATTTCTAAGAACAAGAATAGACTGTCGAGTTTCAGATGAAAGTTCTCTTTTTCTGGCCATTTTGAGCGTTTAATTGACCCCACAAATGTGATGCTCCAGAAACTCAATCTGCTCAAAGAAGTGCCCATCCAACCAATCCAACTTGTGGGAGCTGCTTCTGGAAGCGTGGGGTGCAATTTCTCCAGATTACCTCAACAAATTAACAGCTAGAATGCCAAAGGTCTGCAATGCTGTAATTGCTGCAAATGGAGGATTCTTTGACGAAAGCAAAGTTTGATGTAAAAAAAATCTTATTTCAAATAAAAATCATTATTTCTAACCTTGTCAATGTCTTGACTCTATTTTCTATTCATTTCACAACATATGGTGGTGAATAAGTGTGACTTTTCATGGAAAACACAAAATTGTTTGGGTGATCCCAAACTTTTGAACGGTAGTGTATATATCGGGTTTTTTTCCGAAACCGTCAATGGTGTTGAGTGCTCCACTAATGAGGAGCGAATATATATATATATATATATATATATATATATATATATATATATATATATATATATATATATATATATATATATATATATATATATATATATATATATATACACTACCGTTCAAAAGATTGGGATCACCCAAACAATTTTGTTTTTTCCATGAAAAGTCACACTTATTCACCACCATATGTTGTGAAATGAATAGAAAATAGAGTCAAGACATTGACAAGGTTAGAAATAATGATTTGTATTTGAAATAAGATTTTTTTTACATCAAACTTTGCTTTCGTCAAAGAATCCTCCATTTGCAGCAATTACAGCATTGCATATATAGTGTATATATATATATATATACACTACCGTTCAAAAGTAGTGTATATATATATATATATATATATATATATATATATATATATATATATATCCGGAAAGTATTCACACCCCTTCACTTTCCCCACATTTTGTTATGTTACAGCCTTATTCCAAAATGGATTAAATTCCTTTTTTTTTCTCATCAATCTACACACAATACCCCATAACGACAAAGTGAAAAATGTTTTGTAGAAATTTTTGCAAATTTATTAAAAATAAAAAACTGAAATATTGCATGTACATAAGTATTCACACTCTTTGCTATGACACTCAAAATTGAGCTCAGGTTCATCCTGTTTCCACTGATCATCCTTGAGATGTTTCTACATCTTGATTGGAGTCCACCCGCAGTAAATTCAATTGATTGGACATGATTTGGAAAGGCACACACCTGTCTATATAAGGCCCCACTATTGACAGTGCATGTCAGAGCAGAAACCAAGCCGTGAAGTCAAAGGAATTGTCTGTGGACCTCCAAGACAGGATTGTATCGAGGCACAGATCCGGGGAAGGGTACAAAAAAAATCTACAGCTTTGAAGGTCCCGAAGAGCACAGTGGTCTCCATCATTCGTAAATGGAAGAAGTTTGGATCCACCAGGACTCTTCCCTAGAGCTGGCCACCCAGCCAAACTGAGCAATCGGGGGAGAAGGGCCTTGGTCAGGGAGGTGACCAAGAACCTGATGGTCACTCTGACAGAGCTCCAGCATCTCTGTGGAGATGGGAGAACCTTCCAGAAGGATAACCATCTCTGCAGCACTCCACCAATCAGGCCTTTATGGTAGAGTGGCCAGACGGAAGCCTCTGCTCAGTAAAAGGCACATGACAGCCCACTTGGAGTTTGCCAGAAAGCACCTAAAGGACTCTCAGACCATGAGAAACAAGATCGTCTGGTCTGATGAAACCAAGATTGAACTCTTTGGCCTGAATGCCAAACGTCATGTCTGGAGGAAACCAGGCACCTCTCATCACCTTGCTAATACCATCCCTACAGTGAAGCATGGTGGTGGCAGCATCATGCTGTGGGGATGTTTTTCAGCGGCAGGAACTGGGGGACTAGTCAGGATCGAGGGAAAGATGAATGGAGCAAAGTACAGAGAGATCCTTGATGAAACCTGCTCCAGAGCGCTCAGGACCTCAGACTGGGGCAAAGGTTTACCTTTCAACATGACAACGACCCTAAGCACACAGCCAAGACAATGAAGGAGTGGCTCCGCGACAAGTCTGTGAATGTCCTTGAGTGGGCCAGCCAGAGCCCAGATTTGAACCCCATTGAACATCTCTGGAAAGACCTGAAAATAGCTGTGCAGCGACGCTCCCCATCTAACCTTACAGAGCTCGAGAGGATCTGCAGGGAAGAATGGGAGAAATACCCCAAATATAGGTGCACCAACCTTGTAGCTTTGTACCCAAGAAGACTTGAGGCTGTAATCGCTGCCAAGGGTGCCTCAACCAAGTACTGAGTAAAGGGTGTGAATACTTATGTAAATGCAATATTTCAGTTTTTTATTTTTAATAAATTTGCAAAAATTTCTACAAAACCTTTTTCGCTTTGTCATTATGGGGTATTGCATGTAGATTGATGAGAAAAAAAAGGAATTTAATCCGTTTTGGAACAAGGCTGTAACATAACAAAATATGGGGAAAGTGAAGGGGTGTGAATACTTTCCGGATGCACTGTATATACACACACACACACACACACACACACACACACACACACACACACACACACATATATATATATATATATAAATAACTTGAACTTTGTTAAAAGAAACACTCAACTGTAGTCAGTCAAGTACATTCTCATAGAGAATGTACTTGACTAACTGGATTATATATTTAAATATATTTATAAGATCATAACCTCTATGGAATGAGAAACAACTTAAGAAGACTTCATACTTCAATAGCAACCCACGCTGGGCCTTCTTCTCCACTAGCATTCTTTCAAATCATATGAGCATCAATCTTCTTTTTTTAAAGATTTTATTTTGGAATAACACTCATCACATCCAAACCGCTCAAGTTGTGCATGGATCTAAAGTGAGGAAATAAACATTAGACCCTATGAAGACTGCTTACCAGTTGTTGCACTCTTCCTGAAGCATCTGTCCAGAGGGATAAAACATGCCATGATATTCACAAGGACATTCAGAGGTGGTCACACAGCTCCCTTCCTCATAAATCAGGTCTGGGAAGGTAAAATCAGTGAGTGAAGACAGACAGACAGACAGATAGATGCAGATGAGTAAAAGATATGTTTACTGTAATGGTTACTGGATAGAGCTAGAAATATTAACTAGAATAGTGCATCATAGTTTTATGCAGAGTAGGCTAAATAAGACTCTAAAAGGCAAAATATTAAAAGTTAATCATTTATAGAAAAACAATAACGAAAAGATGCAACAGTATGAGGCCTTGCTTCAAGATAGTAGAATCGCACATTGGATCAACCTAATCAGCAACAGATCTTTTGTCAGGGGATTAGATGCAAAGACAATTTACCTTCGGGGCAATAACATCCGTCCAGACAGACCAGCTTGCTGTCGATGCACATCCGCTCCACATTACAGGAGGCAGGGCAGCAGCTGATGCACTCCCTGTACTGGAGGTCTGGAGGACACTGCTTCGCTAATCACAACAATAAAGATCAAAACATTAAAATGAACTACTACAGGCAATCACAAGATGTAATGCAACTAACAAATCTCATGAAATTTCCCTGGACAAATCACAGCACGTACACAGCAGCATCTGCTTTTATGACAGCTACTGACATCTTACTTAACTGGAAGCACATTTGCATTCTGTTTCTATTGCAAGACATGAGTAACAGCAAAACAAATTGACATAGATTTATGTGGCTACAACCATCATCTACTGGAAACATTATTCATTATTAAAAACACTTGAAAGGGGCCCGCGGTGGTGTAGCGGTCTAAGCATCGGCTTTGTGTCGATGGAGTTGCCCACTGGGGACCAGGGTTCGCACCTCGGTCTCGTCAGATCCGACTATGGCCGGACTCAATGAAGCAGCAATAATTGGCGACGCTGTCTTCGGGGGGGGGGCGGAGTCGGCTTGTGTTCGTCACATGAATGCATCTCTGTGTGTCAGAAAAAGCAGTGGTTCGGCCTGGATTCGCCTTGCCACTTTCGTGACAAGGCGTCTCCTTCGAGACTGCCAGCCGAAGAAATGCAGTTGGCAAACGCATGCAGTATGAGGGTGGCTGTTTGAATTAAAAATAGGGAGCGATTGGCCACTAAATTTGGAGAAAAAGGGAAAAAATCTGAAATAAATTTTAAGAAAAACACTTGAAAGAGTAATTTTGATTTTTTTGATTTTGATATACTCTATTAATCCCCGTGGGACATTTTTCTCTGCATTTAACCCATAATAGCTGTGTAGGTAGGAGCAGTGGGCAGCCGCCATGCAGCACCCGGGGACCAACTCCAGTTCATCTTGCCATGCCTCGGTCAGGGGCACAGACAGGAGTATTAACCATAACATGTGTGTCTCTTTTATGGTGGGGGAAACCATCAGAACATGCAAACTCCACACAGAGGATGACCTGGGATGACCCCCCAAGATTGGACAACCCCGGGGTTCGAACCCAGGACCTTCTTGCTGTGAGGCAACAGCGCTAACCACTGGGCCACTGTGCCGCTAAGTTGATGCATGTAAAGTTAAATTACATTTCACTTCAAACTAGATTTACAGCATTCCATTTCAAAAAAGAAATGTAGGCCTTTACAAAATACTTTTAAACAAATATTGGTTTCCTGTTAGCCAGAACCTAGCTTTGTCTTCATGCTTCCACAAGAGAATAGAGACAACGGCTGTTGGGGACGTTACTCTTTCTCTACCGGCTCCAGTTTTAAATCAGGGTGAATGGACAGTGGGCGGAACGAGAAGGAGACACACCACACTGTGCTATGTGCTCCCTCCAGCCGTGCAGTGGGTGGTCAGCATGGGCACAGGAGCGGGCATACTCAGTGAACACCTGGCATACCACATCACCATTGGGACCCGACCTTGAACAGAAGAAAAAACAGAGGACACATTTACATTAGACTAGCCAAGGGATGTTAATACACCTATATTTCACATCTCGAACTTTTAGTGTATGTCTCTATGAATTAAAACATGTGAAACAGTAGAATAAACCTGCAGCGTGGAGATTACTTTAAAAACTAAGACTGGGTGAGCGACTTTACTGGCTTGACTGGAGTGGGAGCTCAACCTGTGAGGTCACCACCACCCAGAATCCTTCACCTGTTTGTGATTCACTTCATTTTGAAGCTCGCACTGTACTTATATGGCAATAACTGTTCTCACAAATTGCCAGGGACCAGTTTTGTTTTTATGTTGAAATTGGTAAAAAAAAAAAAAGAGCCTTAAGGTGGGTATCCACAAATTCTCACCTTATTTCATCTGAAGACATTTGACGAAATGAGGTAAAGAAACAGCCAATGGTAACAAATCTACAATACAGCTCTGGTTTTTTTGTGGAGTAGATGCCAGACAGACTCGGGGAGGGTTTGTACCATGGTACCTCTCTTGGCCTTCTTCACAGAATATGATCTCAGATTTTACTTGATTATCATGATATCAATATTAATATGTAAATATATTGTTGGTGATATAGACAATATAATCTATATACAATGTATATACAATGTATCACCAAGAGAAACAACACAATATACACAGAAATAGCAAATATTATACTTTTTTTTCAGCCAGGGCCAGAGAACACTCTAACCTACATTCCAATCATTAGATTGGTAATTACTTCCAAGCTTGTATAAAGATGATTCTCTCTAATTGCTACAATGATAAATTGGTTAAATTCAAAAGCTTTGTTGCAAGAGTCTTTGTGTTTTAGCTGTTTCTGCTTCTCTAGCCTCTAGTAAAAACTGGCCCACTCTTGTTCACTTCCCATTAGAAAGGCCTGGATTCATGCCAAGAGACCATGTATTGGTTAAGACCCCTCCTATGTCCCCTCTACTCAGCTTTCTTAGAGTCTCAATGAAGACAACATTTTGAAAGAGAGTGAATTGTCCACTCTTGGAAAAAAAAAGTATGACCCCAGATTCCTTGAGTGCAATTCTTCTGATTCTAGCAGCAAAACTAACTTACTTATAAACATTTAAGTGAAGCCATTTACAAATCCAGTCATATGGGCTGTTCAAACATTTGTTGTGCTATAATAACCTAGGCAGAGCTAGGAAAAGAGTGTAAGCCTCGATAGGTTTTATGGTAATCACTACTGACAACAATTTGATGCTCCATGTGTCAAGCATTTATGCAATTTAAAAAACCAGATGTTCACAGCATCTTTAAAAACAAATGAATGGAAAGTAAGCAGAGCTAGACCTCACAGTACCACACGGATGCTCGATCTAATTCTGTCTTCTATTTGTGTGTCTTTTATTACCTTTTTATTCATATCCCTAAGAAATCTGCTGCACTTCTATTGTTTGATTCTGCAATGCAAATCCCCGGTTTCTCCTCAGGGATCAACAACCTTTCATTTTTCTTTCTTTTTTTAAAAAATCTTTTTATGCTTTGGTTTCCTGTTGCACTGGTATTTGTTACTGGTCTTACAGGCAGAGGTCATTGGAGCAGCTGGCCATGTAGGACAGGGGGCTGACAAAGTCATGGCAACTCCTGAATGGTTCCTCCAGCAACATGGCACACACCTCCTCCACTTTCTGTCACCATGAAAACAACAACAAAGCAAAAAATACCGATCAATCAGTAAAAATTACAACTGGAAACATCCTTCCAACACATCCTGTATGAACAACAATCAAAATGCTCATGTGGGTAGAATTTCCATTTTAATGACTTTCCATATGAACCATTTTAATTTTTTACTGACTCCTTAAATCATTCATTTTCTTTTTCAAAGGTGCCATTTGTGCTGATGGTCTGAGATACTTCACTTATTTCCATAACAAAGAAATATAAAGTTGCATTATTTTGAACCGAAATAATATGACAGTTCTTGAAACAAGTAAAACTGGTTAGAAAACAAGTAGAATTGCCATTGCTAGATTGTTTTTTATCTTACTTTGACTTGACTACATGTGATATTAAATCAGATGAATGGTTAAACTGCCATGCACATTTTGTTTTTCAGTGAGATAGCGTGCAGTATCTTACCAGCAGGACATGTGCATCTGTTGCAGTACAGGGTGAGGGAAAGCTAGCCGCCACCATGGGACACCTGGCCTGGTTAGGCTCTGACTCCACCCAGCTGTTCCCAAACATATCTATGTGTTCAGTCAGGACCCCTGGGAAGACAGGAGGACAAGCGTCCACCAGTTCAATAAAAGATGACAGCTTTAATGTTACAAATTTAACCACTGTTCATCATTAAATAATGATTTTGATTGCGAAATTTTATTTTCTTACAGCAAGAAAAAAATGCAGTAAATAAATTCACTTAATTGGAATGTGGTTTCACTTCATTCTAGAATTTTATTACAGAGGAACAATATCTTGCAATGAGACCGATAGCTCAAATTATTTCAGCCAAATTGTTAGAATAAACTTAGCTGCACTACAGATGGGTTCACGTCTTTAAGAAAATTATTTTTTTAGATAGATACATAGGCAGACAGAGGGATAACTAGAGATGTAATTAGCTCACTAGCTAGCTAGCTAGCTAGATCACTAGGATAGATAGATAGATAGATAGATAGATAGATAGATAGATAGATAGATAGATAGATAGATAGATAGATAGATAGATAGATAGATAGATAGATAGATAGATAGATAGATAGATAGATAGATAGATAGATAGATAGATAGATAGATAGATAGATAGAAATTGTAATTCTTTTGGAAGCACATAAGGAACAGCCTGGTGCCTCCAGTGGAAAACTACAGTTAGCCTCTGACTGTACCATAGCTGGTCTTCAGGTCATCTTGGATGTCAGCATTAAAGTTGCCACACATGCCACAAGTTCTGCCCACAAACTCTGGGCTGAGTTTGATGTAGATGGAGCCACTGCTTCCATCCCAAGCCAAGGTGAAGCCATGTTGTTGGGTCACTACAACATACTGGGAGATCTGCTCTAGCTCCAGGTCATGGATGTGGTGAGGCAGCTGGAGGCTGGACATAAAGGCAGAATATTTGCAAATGAAATTCACTTTATACCCAACACCATCTTCTTTTATATATGATTTAAATGTGTCTTTTACATGAAGACCTTTTTTCTTTTTTACCTCTGGCCTTTAAAAGTAACATTGGTGCTGTACAGCCTAACCTCTCCTTCCCATGGAAGGAAGAGGCTGACAGAACGGGTGCACATGTAGGGGAAGGAGTGACATCTTGGATCATTGTGGACCTAAAGGGTAAAGCAACTTTAGACACAACACAGAGAATAAACATGTCCAGCACAGGAGATATTAATGCTCTGAATGACCACTGATTGGCAATTACTGTAGCTAAGCAAACATACGCCAGCTCTGTAAGACCCAGTTTGCAGCTCCAAGGTATGGAGCGTCTGTGTGGTCATTCAAAACATTGAAACAGAATAATAGCACCCCTCTTTCTGCTGCTGCTGGGTATGTTTTAGTACTGACTTTCAAATCTCACTGACTAACTAGGTACAGCTAGATTTGGCTCTTAGACATATCTTAAATCTTCAAAGGGGAATGAGACAGAGAGTATCCTTTGAACCAAACGTTGGATTTCCTGGCATTTACAATTTAGAGACTTAAGTCAAAAGGTGATTAAGGTTTTGCCAGCAATGCCTCTAGGACTTATCCAAATGCCCTTTTTAAGGATCTTAAAATTGGGGGAGGGTATGACTGATCTTATAGTCCTGTGTTTTAGCCATTTCTTTCGTAACCATTATCTTTGAAATAAATTTCATTATTGCTAGTACTCATATTATTATTGTTATTATTGTTGTTGTTTAGCATTGTTACTATCAGCATGAATAGTCAGTAAAAGTTGGGATCTCAAGTGCTATTCTGTTTTCCCATGGAATGATATCTGCTGCCATTTAGGGGGAACAAAGTCAAGGTTTGTTGTGGATGTTTTCAGGGCTTTTGGGGCAATTACAGTATTTAATGGTAATTGATGCTAATAACCAGGTAGCTTTCACTAATCTTCAGAGCAAATCTTTTCCTGAGGCAAAGGCTGGATTTAGAGTATGGTAAGGGGAAAGTATTTTGGAAAGTGATACTTGAACATTGAAATTCAGTTGGTCAAATACTTGTTTCATCCAAATTGTTGAAAGTTAATTTGGAACTGAAGACTTCAGTGTCTAGTCAGCAGGATCCCGTCAAGACGCTATCAGGCTGCGGATGGATTTAAGCGAACCTGGACGATGATGCTGGATGCCGAGGTGTCCTCACAATCCCTCAGCAATGTGTATGTGCATCTACCAGGGAAGTAGTAGTATAGACCATCAAACGTTTCATAGTTGTACTGTCCCCAAGTCCTGCATGTCATCTCCCTCTCAAAGCCTGGGTTTGGAACTGGACACACAAAATAGCCAAACAACAGCCATTAGAGGATTTCTTCCTAGAGTCATATGCCTACTACGATGCAATCTGAAACATTAAGTGGTAGATAGATAGGTAGGTAACCTATTTAGACAGAAAGACAGACAGAGAGATGGGTAGTGATATGTCTTGCTAGAGAGATCGTTAGCAAGCTAGCTAAAAAGCTAGATAGATTCTTAGCCAGCTTATTTTAGCTAGTTTAGCTTAGCCAGCTTATTTTAGCTTAGTTTACGACTTTTAGCTATCTAGATGGATAGATAGATGGCGTCCGGGTAGCGTAGCTAGGTCTATTCCATTGCTTACCAACACAGGTTTCGCCAGTTCGAATCACCGTGTTACCTTCGGCTTGGTCGGGCGTCCCTACAGACACAATTGGCAGTCTGCGGGCGGGAAGCCGGGTGTGGGTATGTGTCCTGGTCGCTGCACTAGCGCCTCCTCTGGTCAGTTGGGGCGCCTGTTCGGGGAGGAGGGGGAACTGGGGAGAATAGCGTGATCCTCACACGAGCTACGTCCCCCTGGTGAAACTCCTCACTGTCAGGTGAAAAGAAGCAGCTGGCGACTCCACATGTATCGGAGGAGGCATGTGGTAGTCTGCAGCCCTTCCCGGATCGGCAGACGGGGTGGGGCAGCGACCGGGACGGCTCGGAAGAGTGGGGTAATTGGACGGGTACAATTGGGCAGAAAATGGGGGGGGGGTATAAACTAAAATAAAATAAAGGATAGATAGATAGATAGATAGATAGATAGATAGATAGATAGATAGATAGATAGATAGATAGATAGATAGATAGATAGATAGATAGATAGATAGATAGATAGATAGATAGATAGATAGATAGATAGATAGATAGATAGATAGATAGATAGATAGATTTTTCTTCAGCTGTAACAACATTAACTGCATAGTTTACCTGTTTGACATCTAGCACCAGTAGCTTGGTATAAACTGCAGTCACATGATTCAGATTGAACACACTGGCCTCCATTAAGACAAGGAAACATACATGGCTCTGTGCAAAAATAAGTAAATCAAGAAAGGAAAAAATAAGTAAATCAAGAAATGAAAATATCCACCAACACTTATATTCTCCATTTTTTCTTATCAGAAGACTGAATTCTTTCACCGAAAACAACTCACAGCAACCTGGAATTCAAAGAGGCTATCGCATTTTTTTTAAGAACTTGCACATAATAAAGGCTTCCATCAAATATTATAGGCTATTAACTGTTACTTCAGGCCGGTGCCACATACAGAATATGGTCAATACAGGTTAAATTTAGGCCACCAGCATCATCCAACAATCTGCAGGTCACTATTTTCCATGATGGTAACTTAGGAGAAAGTCCCCACCTCTCTGCTTTCTACTTCTTCTCCTCCCCCTACTCCTCTCCCTCCCACCTCCTCCTTCCAAAATGGGACCTTTATGTCGGAGCTGGGGCCCCTAGAATGGTTCTAGCAGATGCACACGCCAGCTAACGATGGCACCTTATCTAGCCTTAACATCATCTGCTCAGTGGTTAAAGTGGGACAGCTGAACAATGGGTTGACAGCCTGCCACTGTCTGCCCAGTCATCCACATCCTATAGAGATACAGCTGACATAGAGGACCTATGCCGAGGAGGGGGGGGGGGCTGATAGCTCAGGTAAAGATTTTCCCTCTAGTCACTCTTAATGAGCCAAGAAAGACAGCTAAACTCCTACCCCGTAATTTCAGTTTCAAACTCGCTGATACAGACTATAAAGCCTCTGGTGTAGCAGCTCTGATGTAGCAGCCTCTGATGTTGCAGGTCTAATCCAATCATAAAGTCTGAGTCTCCCTTGCATTTGCACTTACATAGACCTATGAACAAATGTGATGTGTCCAAACAGCACTTAACCTTTCGCTCTGCGGGATGATGCCCTCAGTGCTTCCTTTGAGTGCCTGTAGAGTGATGAAATATTGATGGAAGTTGGTAAAACCATCTTCAAGTCAAATGAGGTGGCATCAGCAGATGTGTCGGTAGAAGAGGATGTGTCTGTAAATGAAGTCGTGCTAGGTGACAATAGATTTGATGGTGCCGACATGGTTGATGGGTGGCTGGATAATGCTGAGCCTTTCAACAACTGGTTGGATGGTGCTGATATTTTCTGGGATTTCTCTAAATGTGTTGAGCTGGTCAGTGATGAGTTTGATGGTGATGAGTTGGTTAGAAAGGGGTTAAATGTTGTTGGGTTTGCTGGTGATTCTTCTGAATGTGTTGAGCTGGTTGGTGATGAGTTAGATGTCATCGGGCTGAGGGGTGGTTTGTTTGGTGGTCTTATGTGAGTTGATGATTGGTTAGATGCTGTTATGCTGCTGGATGATGGGTTCACTGGTGTTGAGCTGGTCAGGAACTGGTTAGATGGTGTACTCGTGGGCAATAGGCCAGCTGGTGCTGAGCTTGATGATAGGTTAGGTGAGGTCTTGTCAGATGGTTTACTGGATGTTGTGAGATTTAATGTGCTGGGATGTGTGGTGGCTGGTGCATAGACTGAGCTTGAGGGTTTCGGGTTGGGGGATTTTGAGGCCAGGCCGGCTGCTGTATGGGCTGATGAAAAACTGGAGGAAGTTGTGTTGATTGCTGACACAGTAGCTGCTCTCTGGAGTTCCTTTGAAGAAAGAAACAAATTCATTGGTATTTCATATTCATGGGGCAACTATTCAGTACCAATCAAGAGCCAAAAATTGATAATGCCTTGCATTGTTTTATAGATCTCATCCAGCCAATTATATTAAATCTGATGCTTTACATTTTGAGATTTGAGAGTCTTAGTGGTGTTTTTTAAAGTGAGTAAGACGTTAAGAGGTATCTTCAGAAAACCAAAACTAAGCCCTCGTAACACAACCTGATTCTCATAATTAATTACGTTAACGTTCGCTGACTTTAATATTAAATTAAGTAAAGCCAAGAAACAGCTCCACTCTCAAGTGACAGATTAATAAAAGATGTGATTAAAATCTCAGACACTGAAACGTTTTTACAATTCTACGTTTTGTTGGGGCAAAAATTCCTCCCAGAATTATAGCGGTCGGCGCCAAATCAGAACCAGGCATGATGAGGATGGAGCTGGGACAGCCTTTGGGAACAGGACAGGATGAGAGAAAAGAACTGTCATCCACCCTTCATTAATGACTCCGCTGTGACTTCCAACAGCAGCTTTCCCATCCAAGTGAAACCTCCCCCTCGGTTTTGTGTGTTTTCCCATTTGGGATGGGCTTTGGTTGTGTTACAGCACAAGGGGGAATCTATGGGGACTAAGTGGAAGCAGTTTCATCCCACCTGTTCACGGATGTAGATTCTACATCCCAACAGATGGAGCACATATTGCTCCATCTGGGACTCCAGTGTTAGGGACAGCACCGGTATTCCAAACCTGCGAGCCTGCCTAGACACCTGAGCTCTCAAACCACCGCTTTCATCTCAAAGTGCAGGAACAAAATGGATGTGGGGGAGGGGGATAATGTCACTATGAATTATCAAACATTGATTAGCATCAGAGCTATTAAGGCAGTGAGTGAGAAGAGCATGTTGAACACAGAGGTGCTATTGTACTTCAAAAAAATGTATTCCTAAACAACTGCTTTGTCAAATTCCGTTTACGGTTGTACATGTTGAATAGAGGCAGAAACATTGTGCGGGGAGGGGAACTAGCTGCTAGAGATCAGACTTCAGAAAAAAGACCTTCCCAGTGGGCTCTGTGGATGGAGGCCGAGGTCAAACACAAAAGTAAAGTGAGTGACCTGCGCTATCAATTGCTTTGTTTGTTTACAAGCCCATCTAGTGAGGTCTGGAATCTCACGCCTGTCGGTGCAAAATGAAAGGTTAGCGATAGGAGTAGTCGCATCAGCCCTGAAGTCGGGGATGATCTCGGTCAAAAGAAACAAACATCTGGATAGTTTTTACACTCTTGCATGCACACTTTGTGAAAGGGGATGCGCTCCATCTCATCATGGCTTTGCTCGCTCCTAGTTGAGCTGTTTTGCGCATGACCAGGATTATGAATGATATTTAAGAGGCAAAATTAATCAAACTGTAAATCTGATAACATTTGAAATATCCTCAACTAGCAATTTTAGGATTGCAGGGCTAGTTTTTGTTACCAAGTTGTATGATTTATTTTCTAGAAGTGACGCTTCAGTGAACAGTTGAAAAGTTTCATTGCAACATTAAATATCTGAAATGTGAAATGTGCAAATCCCTGTTTCAAAAAACAAACAAACAAACAAACAAAACAAAACAAAACAAAAAAAGCTTATTGGTTTACCAACTCTAAAAAAAACGAACCTTAATATCTACCATATTAGGTCTAGTAAGCCTCTTTGAGCATTTTAACCACCAGTTTGTTGTGACTATTAGATCTCTCTCTCTCTCTCTCTCTCTCTCTCTCTCTCTCTCTCTCTCTCTCTCTCTCTCTCTCTCTCTCTCTCTCTCTCTCTCTCTCTCTCTCTCTCAAATGGGGTGTGGGTCGTGTTGTGATCGCGCTGGCTGGCTGGCTGCTGTCTGCGGCTGACGGGTTTAAGGCGCTCCATCAATGCAGCGTTTCAAAGCAGCTCTCCTACCTGCCGTCTCTGAGAAGCGGTGTCCCATTTCGGCAGCATTATACTGCTGCTCTCGCTGTGGGGAGAGAGAGAACAAGGCGAGGTTTGTTTCCTCACAGGCAACCAGCACTTGCCTGTCCCGACACTGACAAAATGGGCTATCTTCACAAAAAAAATAAAAAATTACCGTGATAACAGGCCTTAAATGGAGATAAAGCGGTTTGTATCTGGAATTTAATTTGTGCTTTAGATCATTGCTTATCAAATGATCTACTCTTGCTCTAAATAAATCCACATGTTCACTGAATTGGCTCATGTCCTTTGCAAAATGAAATAAAAATGGTAATTCTATTTTTACAACACATTTAGTACTTGATAATAATAATATTAATATTAATAATAATGATAGTAATAATAATAGTAATAATAATAATAACAACAATGAATTTCAACTCACTTGTGAAACTCATGCCAGTTAGAAAGGTTCACGCTGTCAGTACCGCAGGAAATTTCCGCTGTAATTTAATAATCACAAATGAATGACATCAAAATTAATCTAAAAAAAAAAAAGAAAAGCTGAACAGAAACGAAGATTTTGGAGATATGTGAAAAGAGTTGGTAAAACACAGGAACACATGGAGATTAATTTCACTGTGACTGCGCAACACGTTAACTTATACAGATCTGCCTCTGCCAAAAGAGGACCGGTGTCTTTATTTCAGAATTCACTGCAGCGGAGCCGCAAAGTCAAAGTGCTGTCCATCTGTACATCTGTCCATCTGTACGTGTGTGTGTGTGTGTGTGTGTGTGTGTGTGTGTGTGTGTGTGTGTGTGTGTGTGTGTGTGTGTGTGTGTGTGCAGTATCTCGATCCTAGTCGGTGGGTTGTTGTTTGGTTTGGTTTATTTGTTTTTGTTTTTTTGTTTTGTTTTGTTTTTTTACACTTAGACACACAAATGCATACGCAGGCCCAGCCTATACACAACAACGCACGTTTCGAAAAAAGGAAAGAAATTTAAAAAAGGAAAAAAAGCTACCATTGTGTATCCAGTGGACTCCTGTATGGGGAATAAAAGGTCTTACCTTGGTATATGAGAATAAAACAAACCGATAACAGACGCGGACATCTCCTCCAGCTGACACGCGACTTGGGCTCCATCCGTGGTTCATACGCTCCACGTGCGGTGGAGTCGCGTGAACTCAGGTTTAGTTGACCCATCCGCGCGTGGATCCACGCAGCGTCACGCTCACGTCCCCCGCCTCGCGCGCCTCTCCCTCGTCCTGTCACGCTCCATTCGGCTCATCGATGCGCGGGCCGGCTGCTGGCTATAAGAGCCCGCCGAGATTTGCTTAATATATGCAAAGGGAGGTGGGTGAGACTTTGGATAATGTCTGCAAAGGGAGGTTGGTGAGATTTGCTTAATACATGCAAAGGGAGGTGGGTGAGACTTTGGATAATGTCTGCAAAGGGAGGTTGGTGAGATTTGCTTAATACATGCAAAGGGAGGTGGGTGAGACTTTGGATAATGTCTGCAAAGGGGGGTGGGTGAGATTTGCTTAAAATATGCAAAGGAGGTGGGGGAGACTTGGGATAATATATGCAAAGGGAGTGGGTGAGACTTTAGATAATTTATGCAAAGGGAAGTGGGGGAAACTTTGGATAATATACATATGCAATGGGAAGTAGGGGACACTTTTGATGATATATGTATGCAAAGGGAAGTGGGTGAGACTTTGGATGATATATGCAAAGGGAGGTGGATGAGACTTTAAATAATATATGCAAAGAGAAGTAGGAGAGATTTTGGATAAACCAATTCTATTTTCATCAGCTCAGCAGTGTTGAGACGCAACCTCTTTTTAAAGCTGATAATGAAGCAGTCCATTTTACGTACGAATTAATTATTTTATCAGAATCAGAAATCATGTGCATTACGCGCACTAGGACTTCAGCTTGGCGTCGTTGGTGCAATTGTGTGTGCAAGAGACCAGATGGAAGGGGAGTATTTGAACCCATATAAGGTCAGGACCATCGGAGGTGCGTTCGAACTCTTCTACCATGGCGCGGATGGGAGTAAAAATGGGGTAGGGGTAATTCTGAAGGAAGATTCTGTCACGAGTGTGTTGGATGTGAAGAGTGTCGACAAAGTGATGAGTATGAAACTGGAAATTGAAGGTGTGATGATGAATGTTATTCTGGAGTGAGTTGGATGAAGTGGTGGAGCGTGTACCCAAAGAGGAGAGAGTGGTGATTGGCGCGGACTTCAACGGGCACGCTGGTGAAGGGAACAGAGGTCACGAGGAGGTGATGGGTAGGTATGATGTCAAGGAGAGGAATGTGGAAGGACAGATAGATCGTGGTGGATTTTGCAAACAAAAAAAATAAAAAGAAGAAGACGGAAATGGCTGTGGTGAATATGTATTTCAAGGAAGGGGGGGGACAGGGTGATGTATAAGAGTGGAGGAAAGTGCATACAGGTGGACTATATGCAGGAGGCGTGATCTGAATGGGATTGGAGACTGCAAGGTGGTGACAGAGGAGAACATAGCTAGGCAGCATCAGATGTTGGTCTGTAGGATGGCTTTGGAAACCAAGAAGTAGAATAGAGTGAAGGCAGAGCCAAGGATCAAATGGTGGAAGTTGAAGAAAGAAGACTGTTGTGTGGAGTTCAGGGAGGAGTTAAGACAGGCACCGGGTGGCAATGAAGAGTTGCCGGATGGCTGGACAAGCACTGCAGAAATAGTGAGGGAGACAGCTGGGAAAGTACTTGGTGTGTCATCTTGGCAGAGGAAGGAAGACAATGGGACTTGGTGGTGGAATGAGGAAGTACAGCAAAGTAAACAGAGTAAGAGGTGGGCAAAGAAGTGGGATAGTCAGAGAGATGAAGAAAGTAGACAGGAGTACAAGGAGATGTGGCGTAAAGAACGAAAAGAAAGCCACTTTACTTCTGTCATTGTACAGTTGTTGTTTGGTTACAATAAAAAAAATTATTTATTTTATTTTTTTGGAATTTTCTCCTTTTTCTCCCCAATTGTATCTGGCCAATTACCCCACTCTCCTGAGTCATCCCGGTCGCTGCTCCATCCCCTCTGCCAAGCAGGGGAGAGCTGCAGACTACCACATGCCTCCTCCGATACATGTGGAGTCGCCAGCCGCTTCTTTTCACCTGACAGTGAGGAGATTTCGCCAGGGCGACAAAGCGCGTGAGAGGATCACGCTATTCCCCCCCAAACAGGCGCCCCGACCAACTGACCAGAGGAGGCGCTAGCGCAGCGACTAGGACACATACCCACATCCGGCTTCCCACCCGCAGACATGGCCAATTGTGTTTGTAGGGAAGCCCAAAAAAGCCGGCAGTGACATGAGGTTTCGAACCTGAGATCCCCGTGTTGGTAGGCAAAGGACTAGACCTAGATCACTATGCTACCCGGACACCCCACAATGAAATTTGTCTTCTGCATTTAACCTATCCTATTGTATAGGCACAGTGGGCGAAAGTGAAGAGAGAGTTGGCAAAGGCAAAGGAAAGGGCATATGGTGAGTTGTATGAGAGGTTGGACACCAAGGAAGAAGAAAAAGACTTGTACCAATTGACTAGACAGAGGTACCAAGCTGGGAATGATGTGAAGCAGGTTAGGGTGATGAAGGATATATATGGAAATGTGCTGACAAGCGAGGAGAGTGTTCTGAGAAGGTGGAAGGAGTACTTCAGGGGCTGATGAATGAAGAAAATGAGAGCAAGAGAAGGTTGGGTGATGTGGGGATCATGAATCAGGAAGTGCGGTGGATTAGCAAGGAGGACGTGGGGGCAGCTATGAAGAGGATGGAGACAGTTGGTCCTGATGACATATCTGTGGAGGCATGGAGATGTTTAGGAGAGATGGCAGTGGGGTTTTTAACTATATTGTTTAACACAATCTTGGAAAGCGAGAGGATACCTGAGGAGTGGAGAAGAAGTGTACTGATACCAATTTTCAAGAATATGGGTGGTGTGCAGAGCTGAAGTAAATACAGAGGTATGAAGTTGATAAGCCACAGCATGATGATATGGGAAAGAGTAGTGGAAGCTAGGTTAAGATGAGAGGTGATGATTAGCGAGCAGCGGTATGGTTTCATGCCATGAAAGAGCACCACAGATGTGATGTTTGCTTTGAGAGTGTTGATTGAGAAGTATAGAGAAGCTCAGAAGGAGTTACATTGTGTCTTTGTGGATTTAGAGAAGAGGGTTGCGAGAGAGGAGGTGTGGTATTGCATGAGGAAGTCGGGAGTGGCAGAGAAGTATGTAAGAGTGGTACAGGATATGTATGAGGGAAGCATAACAGTGGTGAGGAGTGCGGTTGGAATGACAGATGGGTTCAAGGTGGAGGTGGCATTACATCAAGGATTGGCTCTGAGCCCTTTCTTGTTTGCAATGGTGATGGACAGATTGATGGACGAGATCAGGCAGGAGTCTCCGTGGACTATGATGTTCACAGATGACACTGTGATCTCTGGCGAGAGTAGGGAGCAGGTTGAGGAGAGCCTGGAGAGGTGGAGGTATGCACTGGAGAGAAGAGGAATGAAAATGAGTAGAAGCAAGACGAGACACATATGCGTGAATGAGAGGGAGGACAGCGGAATGGTGAGGATGCAAGGAGTAGAGGTGACGAAGGCATATTAGTTTAAATACTTGGGGTCAACTGTTCAAAGTAACGGAGGGTGGAAGAGAGGTGAAAAAGAGAGTGCAGGCAGGGTGGAGTCGGTGGAGAAGAGTGTCAAGACCAATTTGCGACAGAAGGGTAGCAGCAAGAGATAAAGGGAAGGTTTACAAGATGGTTGTGAGACCAGCTATGTTATATGGTTTGGAGACAGTGGCACTGATGAAAAGACAGGAGGCAGAGCTGGGGTGGCAAAGTTGAAGATGTTAAGATTTTTGTTGGGAGTGATGAAGAAGGACAGGATTAGGAATGAGTATATTCAAGGGACAGCTCAGATTTGACAGTTTGGAGACAAAGCAAGAGAAGCAAAATTGAGGTGGTTGGGTATATTGGGAGAAGGATGCTGAATATGGAGCTGCCAGGGAAGAGAAAAAGAGTAAGGCCAAAGAGTAGGTCTGTGGATGTGTTGAGGGAAGACATGCAGGTGGCTGGTGTGATATAGGAAGATGCAGAGGACAGGAAGAGATGGAAACAGATGATCCACTGTGGCGACCCCTAATGGGAGCATCTTCAAGAACTGGCTTCATAAAGGCCAATGAAAACATGTGACGTGGTTTCACACTTCCTTAATCTAAATGTAATGGCTGTTGTTATAAATCTGACTAATTGATTTGACCAACACATGGACAGCAGGAAGCCATCGATTGGAGTCACAAGAATGCACTTCACCACTTCTGAATGGGCCCTTGTGATCAAGGCTCTTAAGCAGGTAGGTGGGTAGGGTCATCAGCAGATGGAGAGCTCTTATACAACCATCTGTGGAGTCAGCTCTCAATAGTCTGTGTTGCACTGTCTGAATGCCCTGATGTCTTGTCATGTTTTACAATGTTAGTCAGTCTATATTCTTCATTCATTCATTATCCAAACTGCTTATCCTTACTCAGGGTCACGGGGATGCTGGAGCCAATCCCAGCAGTCATTGGGCAGCAGGCAGGGAGACAAGCCGCCAGTCCATCACACACACAACGTGAAGGGTGTGGAGAGAGTGGAGTGTATATGCAAATGAAAAAAGGCATGTTGAGTGGAGTGTCTGAGTTTTACAAGGAGGTGTTGGAAGTGTGGGAGAGTTTGTAAAATGTGTGCAGTATGAATGTAAGAATGTGAAGCAGGTGTGGGAACAACCGGTGTTTTTAAATCCAAAAATCACATTTGAGGGGAACACAATTTACAACAGAGTGATATGGAGAGCGGGGTTTAGAAAGGTAAGGGATTTAATGTATGAGTATGTACCAAGGTTTATGAGGGCGCAGGTACTGGTAGATGAAGTGAGGGGAAGGGGTGATGAAATGTGGTTGGGGATGGCCGAGAGGATATTTGGAAAGATCAAGGGGGGGGATGCTGAGAGAATGGGTCAGTATGATTGAGAGAGAGGCTGTGTTGGATGAGGAAGGAAAGGTGGAAATGTATGTGGGAGAAGGAGAGAGGAGAGTGAGTGTGATGAGTGTGAAAACGAGAGTGATGTATAGATGTTTAAGAGGGGAAGAAGTGAGAAGACCGGCTGTGTGGAGAAAGTGTGGGGGGGGGGTTATGAATTAGATGGATGTAGGGAGGATATGGAGGAATCTGAGAGTGAAGGGGAACAGTGTTGAATGTGAGAATGTTGACTTTTTATTAAGACACAACAGGGTATTCAATAATTTAATAATCAGTAAGTTTGATGTGGATGTGAAGAAAGAATGTGGTGTGTGTGATGTGGGAGTGGAAACATTTATGCAAGAGTTTGTTGAATGTTGTGAGCTGGAGGGATGCATGTTGAAAATTACGGACTTAACAAGTAAATGTTGGAGAGGTGGGTCTGTTGACGGAGTGGAATGGAGAGAAGGGTGGTTGTTTGGGGTGGCTGGCAAAGTGAACGGATTCAATGTTAATTTATTTAATTATGTTTTAAGCCATGCAAGGTTTGCTGTCAAGTTAATGAGGAATATAGCCCAGTACGAAAAGAGGAAAGCTGAGGTGTGGAATATTTTAGGAGTATAATGGAAAGAGACGTTAATATGTTGTATAGTTATGTTAGAGAAGAAGACTTTGTTGGTGGATTTATGGAGGGGAGCACTTTTGTTGTGATTGGGGAAGGAGGAAGGGTGGTGTTGGATTTTGGTTAAATAGTGTAGTGTGTATTTTTGTTTGATTTCTTTGATTTGGTGGGGGGGTCTGTAGGCTGGAAGCCATGCCAAAACCTACAGGTTACTTCACTAGTTTCTGTCTTGTCTACCTGTGTTATAATTTTTAATTCTTATCCTCTTTGATTCTACAGAGTTTGATGGGTTTGTGAAATATTTTATTTCCCTATTGGTTTAATATATGTATGTTGTATTTTGAATGTTTTTTTTCCTATAAAATAAAAGAGAAAAAAATCGCACGCACACGCGCACACACCTAGGGACAATTCAGTACGGCCGATCCACCCAACCTGCATATCTTTGAACTGTGGGAGGAAACTGGAGCACCCGGAGGAAACCCACGCAGACACAAGGAAAACATGCAAACTCCACACAGAGGACGACCTGGGACAACCCCCAGGGTTGGACTACAACGGGGCTCGAACCCAGGACCTTCTTGCTGTGAGGCAACCGTGCTAACCACTGCCACAGCGCCCAGTCTATATTCTGCTATACAAAATGTTCCTGCACTATTGCCATCAAGACAAAGTCCTGTCCCTTCATTGTTTTGGTAATGAAGGTGATTATGATTTTAAATTAAAGTTATTGTGGCATCCTCATGCATTCCCTATGCCCATTTGTCATCTTCTGCCCTGACTGGGAAGGGAAGGTTTTGTTTCACATACCCTTTTGAGAAAAGTGACACCTACCCTTTATAAAGTGCCTATAATGACAGAAACATTCAAACAACTTTTTTTCTTTTCAAAGATAGATGGTTTCATTTACTCGACGCTTGCACGAGGAAAGTCATTTTATGTGCCTCTCCCAAATTAGAAACATAGTGTCTTAGAAATGAGCTCTTCAATTGGACTCTGTTGTGATTACCTTTCCTCAGTTCTTTGCCGGCTCTGAGCTTCGATGTCAGTCCATTGTCCCAATGCACAATTCCAAATACCTCAAATGAAACACAATCCGCAGGGGCAAACGCTTTAATATTCTTAACATTTGCCCGTGCAGAAAGTATGGACCGCTGCGGAGATGACTGGTTGTGATCTCAGGTGTAGCATTTGAATCTGAATGAGTTTGGTTGGCCCTCACAGAGCTGGGGTTACACCAGAGGAAGTGGCCCTGTGTCTGTATGCTTTGAGCACACAGACACGGGGGCTTTGAGCGAATCCCCACAGAGACAGTCTGGGGTGCTCACACGTCTCTACGTCTCTCTCTTCTTTGTGTCATTCTTCCATACGGGTGTCCGGTTTCATAAATGGGAGCGGGACCTGAAGGCAAGGGGGGCAGGACAAGAGGAAAAGGTTCTATGAGGCCATGTAATGATGTAATGTAAATAGTGAACTTGATTTTCAACATCCTTTTCAACTCTCATACATAAGTCTCATAAGTGCCATCAACCACCCCTCTCCCCCCCCCTCTCTCTCTCTCTCTTCTTTCAGAGAGCACAAAGGGTGTCATCTGCCCCCATTATTTAAAATCCAGTTGCTCCTTTGCAAACAAATTCTATAATTATACCAAAAATGACCACCTTCATTCCTTGACTGTATTTGTATATTTTGTCATGGTTTGTATCATGATGTTAATGGAATCTGGGCAATATAACTTTTAGCAAGGCCATAACAATACCAGCATATAAAATGGTGCTTGAAAGTTTGTGAACCCTTTAGAATGTTCTATATTTCTGCATAAATATGACCTAAAACATCATCAGATTTCAGGTTCACATACTTTTGCCACTCACAGATATATAATATTGGATCATTTTCCTCAATAAATAAACGACCAAGTATAATAATTTTGTCTCATTTCTTTAATTGGGTTCTCTTTATCTACTTTTAGGACTTGTGTGAAAATCTGATGATGTTTTAGGTCATATTTATGCAGAAATACAGAAATTTCTAAAGGGTTCACAAACTTTCAAGCGCCACTGTAGCTGCTAGAGAATATTATTCTTTACAACGGGTGTCACAAAGTGTGAGATGACAATAGGTCTAGACCTTTGATCTGGTATAATAAGTACCAGGAGTGACCTCTCACGAGAATTTCCTTTATCTAAAACTTGTAAAGACCTGGAAATGATAAAGTCTAATTTTCATATACCTTTTGACTTTCCAGACCTGTATATATATATATATATATATATATATATATAATGATAATGCATGTGTAATGCTTTTGACAATAAAGCCTCTCTTCATTGGGTTCTCAGATCTGTCCATCTATAAATGTGTTTTGCAAAATAATGAGTTATTGCTCACAGTCTGTCTTTGGCAAACATAAAGATTCTGTTTAAGTCAGGAAGTGTGAAAAACAAAAAAAATTCAATGGTGGTCAAAATATTTTATTTGCCTCAGTAAACAAGCACTTTTTTTTCTTCTTTTTTTTGATCCATCATTACATTCTGCACAATTCAAAATAATGAGATGGAGAAAAAGACTCCATACCGCTATGATTTATGCAAATACTACACACCTTAGAAATGGCTATTTTATGTATGCAATAGAGACTCACAAGACAGGAAAGACATGACAGAAATTTTTGATTAACAAACAGTAATTGTACAGTGGGTGTGGGGGTGCACATACATATTGTTGGTGTACAAAATGTTAGGGGAAATTCAAAGACCCTTTCAGTAGTTTCAGCAAATTCGGTATTTAGCAAAAAGTAGACTATCATTTTGTTCCCTAAACCAACAATTTCATTCATTGAATTCATCCAAATTGTGGATTTAACTCATCTCCCCTGCAGCCTCTGTTCATGTTGGCCAGTTATCAGCACCATGGACACACGAACCTTAAGTATAAGTTTATTTTAGCCCCACAGAAAGTTAAGTCATACTCTCATTCAGTCTTATGGAGGTTATATTCATCGTTTACAAAATTGGAGTTGTTAAATCCTGACAAACCCAGGCGCCATAAAAAAAAACCTATTGGGAGTGTCTGCATGCTAACAGTTAACCTGTTAACCCGATGTGAAGTGAATGAAAAAAAAAGAAGATCCACTGGGCCTGCAGTTGTATTATCTTGAAATGTTGTAAAAGCCTGTCTCTTACCTCGCTGTATGCAATGAGTTCCTTGCAGGTAGCAGTTAAGACTGTAATGGAGACAGATGTTTGATGATGATGCTCATCTAATGCTATTGGGAGAGGGACGCTCTTCCCCTGGGAGCAAACTCACAATCACCACATTCAAGTTCTAAAAGACAGAATCCAGTTGATACACAAACAAGTCAACATTACCTCAGAATTTAGTAGCTCAATCTGGTCTACAGGAGATCCTTATTATATTGAGGCAAACCAGCCACACACAAAAAAAGAGGAAAAAAAAAACTTCTCACCCAAAGGAATGAAAATTAATCGACAAAAATGGCATTCAAGAAAATTCGCTTAAGGTTAAACTGGTGCCACAGCAACTGAAGTCATATACGAATCCTAAAGGGGATGGGTGACAAAGGCACAAAACCAAGAGATTGAAAGAGCATCCAAAACTTTAAAGAAAGTATTTTATTTGCTAGTATAGAACTTCCGCTTATCGTGTTCTTGGGTTTACATGTCATTTTCATGCTATGTAGTGCAAAACCATTTTAGTATTCGTGGCAAGTTGGGTAAGCATGAGCATGGGGTCAGGAGGTCAGGGTTCGGGTTAACCTTTGACCCCCAAAAGCCAAGAGATACCCAGCCAGCAAGCAAGCACAGCTACACCTTCTCAATCTTTTCTCATTAATATTTACGAGAGGTCCTGCAGAGAGAGGAAGAGCACCATCAGCCACGCACCAAGAAACGACAGGCAACATTATGGGCAGCTGCTTTGGGTCCTGTGGGGAGAGACTCACAAGCTCTTAACCTATCCCAAACAGAAAACTGAATCACATGCAGGGCTTTTAGCTTTTAGCTTTAGTTAGTTGATGTGTCGTAATAAAAAAAAAAAAGACCTAATGTGGGGATCTATATTTCTTTAATTTGAAAGCTTTGCTGGGGCAGTTCCTGCACCATCTGAAGGAGTGCACCCAATTTAATGCAATGCTGAACACATTTGCTTTGCTTTTGTGTTATTAAAAATCTAAACATGGTCCAACAAAAATCACTCCAGCTACCAGCGGCCTGCCTGCGTACAGCCAGGACAGTGTTCCCTCTAGCCGACACACTTTGTTTGGACAACTTCCACTTTCACGCCCACCAGACATTCCTCTGCAACAATCCATACCTATTAAGCCTTCTATCAATTTGACTGGACGAGAAAAGGCTTATGCATGAAGTGGCGGTTTGCCCAGTTAAATCCTAAATATTCATCTGATACGCCAGCTGATTTCACTAGCTAGTCCTCCCGTTCGGCTGAAGTTGTGCTAATTAGTGAAATCACTGGGTCTCGAGTTGGGCTGGAAAGAAGATCTGCATGAACACGGCCCTCTATGGCACACGATTAAAAAAGATCCCCATCCAGGACCCACATTCACACTTAATGTTGAACACATCCCTCTCCAATACAAGTTCATTAATTTGAAATCTGTTATCATCTGCTACAGATATCATTTTGGGTCAAGGGTTTTATTCTACTTGTGCAATGACTTGTGCGCACATAAACAAAGGCAAATGTTTTAAAAAAAATTGCAAACTCTGATTTTTACATGATGAAAACATTCCACCTGCATATCAAAATGTAATTAAAATGTATGCTGTAAAACTAAAACTAGGAACACTGTTTCACTCAATGTGTGTGGGCCATGGCTTCCTCGTATTGATCTCTGTATGACCTTATTTTTCATAACAACAAAAATGCATTATGGATTAGGTTTTGGGGGAAGGGGGGCGTACTGCCATTAAAGGTAACTCTGCCTCCTGCTTAACAAGAGATGCATGATTCCTGCCACAGCACAACAGTTTGTGCTCATGGCTGAAGTGGTTGCTTATTCAAGAGCGAATTAGACCAAATAAAAATGGGTGATCTTGAAGCGAGAGACGGTAGCCAAAAAAGAGGGAGAAATGGGCTCGCGACTACAGGGTTGCTAGATCAAATCCCTGGCCAGCTGGGCATAGCTGGGTTGGCCCTTCCTTTCGACAACCTCCATCAAAGGCACCCTCACATGAGGTCTTTAACCCCAACTGCTCAGAGGTAGCCTGGAAAACATCATGGCTGTATGTCACAGTTCCCAGATGTGTGAAGCTACATGAAGGTGAAGCAGGGAGCTACCAAAAAAAAGATTATTTATGGTCTCTCAACCTTCCCTGTATAGATATAAAAAAAGAAAGAAAAGCAAACGGTTTACAACAAAAACAAGACTTGTCATCCATAGCATTGTCTCCCTTAACCTTCTCGCCGTGACCATTACAGACTGTACAAATTCAGTATCGGGAAGAAAAACTTGGAAAGATCTTCTGCAAAATGTTGAAAAAATACCTTGAAACATTTTTGTGTTGGACATTTGGCCACACTATCAATACATGTTACCATGCACATTTCTATGCTTACCTACTAGTGAAAACATTACAGTGGTTACCAACAGAGTATCAAGGAACAACAATGCAACAAAGATATTAACTGTGAAAAGAGAAAAACACTGCTGGCTAAATGTATTCACCTGAACACCTTCCTATTGTTTGTGTTTGTGTGTGGCTACAGTAGTGAGGAATAAAAAACTAAGCCTTCGGCTAATCTCTACTTTTTAATTTGAGGAAAAAGTAAATGATCATTTGCATTCTAATGGGGATTATGAATAGTGCTGAAGAACGATGATAGAAAAAAATTGAATGCTTTTTACATTACCAGCACAAAAATATCAAATTCAAATGCAAAAACAAAAAAAAATAAAAATAAAAAAACAAAAAACTCAAAAACCTATATACATATTGCTGGAATGAAAGTACCATTATGCGTGTTAATAAAGTTGTCAGCGATTTTAAGATTTCAACTTACAAAATCGTGAATTTTTGATGAACACATCTATATTTTGTAAGATCCAAACAATACACAATAGAAGCATACAAATTTTACTCTAAAATGGAGACATAATTTGGAATAGGTATTTTCATGTGCACATGTATAAGTAATTAAACACATCCTACACACTGAGGAGAAAGTGAGTGTTGAACAATAACGCCATTTCTTTTTTTTTCTTTTTTTTTTTTAGTAAAACCCTAGTGCAGTGGCATTAAATTTAAATTATGTGCCATGGAGTTCTGTGTGCACGCATGTCTTCTTTCCAACCCAACAATACACCAGCTGATTTTACTGATTAACACATTCAACCAGACAGGAGGGAACCAACCAGTGAAATCAGCTGGTGTATTGTCGGGTTGGAAAAATCACACACACACAGACCTCTGTGGCACATAACTGAATACCTCTGACCTAACGTTTTATTTCAAACTTTAATTTGTGGCAAGAGGGCAATATTTCTGAGCTCCCCTGTAATTCTAAAGGACAGAGATCAAGTCAATCATTGAAACAAATGTTGATACGACAACGTACCTGAGTTCTATGATAGATGACCAGGCCAGAGCCAGAAGGCCCGCTGAGATGCATTCTACTGTGACAAAATTTCTACTCTGACAAAAATGAAAGCCATAGCCTGAACAGTCGTGGTCCAGATATTATATCAGGGGACCATTTGAAACGTCTCAAATTCTTCCTTTTAATAGAAACTGGCGTTTCTCAAGTTAAGGGTTAACTTGCAATTTTCTAACACTTTACCTGCACATTTGATCATCTGATAGTGAGTTATGGTTAAAAAAAAAAACGAAAAAAAAAGTTGTTGGTTGTATGACCTCACCATTTACCTTTTTTTTTTAAAGAAAACAGATGATCAACTAATAATCCTTTTGATTCAATGTAAGACAGCAAATAACAGATTTGCAGAGGGTTCACAAACTCCGTCTTCCTGCTTGCAAGAAGTGTGTTTGTGTGAATTCTCTGATCTTTGGATAAGAGTCCCACAGTTTGACTGGCATCTGCGTTATCTTGGCCGGTGATTAGCAAGTAAGAAGTCTTTGTCTTTACAGGTGAGGCAAAGTTTGAGGTTTCGCAGTGAGCCGCCAGCGCAGCAAAATGCCCAGACTCCCATCAGGAACATGATGATGTAGGTTGGCACCAGACTGCCAACGTAGTATGGGTTCTGGAATGTCTGGAAGAGATAATAGACCAATATTAAGGCAATGAACTACATAAAAAGGCAATTACTTCCCCTATCCTAGTTTATCAAAGCACACTGAACATTGTACTGTTTAGTTAAGTGCCACATAAATGAAGTTAAATCAGTGCTTGAAATAAAATTTCAAGGTTTCAGTTAGTCAGGTTTGGGGCACCTAAGAGAAATCAAATACAGGTTGCACTTTTAGCTTGTGGTTAGGATGATTACATGCCCCCCCCCTCCACCACCACCACCACTAAAAAATTTTTTTTTTAAAAAAACATAAAAAGGGAAAAGGAAATTCTGATTGTGTCAGAATCTAAATCAGGGATATGGCTGCCTGTGAACTCAGGCCTGATCTACACAAAGTAAGACATTTGTCATTCAGTTACCATGTTTAAGTGTTAAAGGTACAGTTCACCCCCGAATCAAAAATACACATCTTACCTGTAAAGCTATTTATCCATCTATATCGTTTTGGTGTGAGTTGCCAAGGTTTGGCGATATCGGCCGTACAGATGTCTGCCTTCTCTCGAATACAATGGAACTGGACGGTATTCGACTTGTGTTGCTCAAAGCGCCAAAAAACAACATTTTTTTGGAAAAACTCAATAGCAATGTCTCTTTCCAGAAATCATGACTCGGTTACTCAAAATAATCCACAGACCTTGCTGTGAGCACTTTCACGTAGGACCTATTTTCTTAGACCGAACTACACCTACATGATACTGCTCACAACAAAGTCTGTGGACTATCTTGAGTAACCGGGTCATGATTTCTGGAAAGAGACACTGCTGTTGAGTTTTTCAGATGTATTCTTTTGCTGCTTTGAGCAACACAAGCCGAGTTCCATCCAGTTCCATTGTATTCGAGAGAAGGCAGACATCTCAATGGCCAATATCTTCAAAACTTGGCAACTCACACCAAATTAATCTAGATGGATAAATAGCAATACAGGTAAGACGAAAAACATGTATTTTCGAATTTGGGGTGAACTGTCCCTTTAACAAGTGTATCTGTTAGTACTACGGTTGCATACAGATTTCATATGATTGGCCCTAGTGGGAGTTCAGTTCCTACCTCTGGAGATGTTAGTATTGTGCATTACCAAATGAATTTTAGAGTGAAGGAAACCCCTTAACAGTCAGTACCATGCTTTACCCACTGAGGTAGAAAACCACTTACCAGACAGGAAACAAGGAGGTGGCTGATGATGACCACGGCGAGGGCCCACCAGCGCTGCTTTTCACAGGAATCAAAGAAAACCACCCCCCAGAACATGTGCAGAAGGATGATGGCCATGGTCATGAAGGCTGGGGATGTACAGATCACAGTTTAGTTTTGGTAAGATTTGCCAAGTGCCACAATATGTTCGACAGTATGTTACAAAACACTGGAAATAAAGCGCTAAAGTACTTTACTATTCCTAAGAGCCAATATTATCTGTGGAAAGTAAGGGAGCACCAATATAACTTTTTCATTGCCAATACCGATTTGGAGTATGAATCTTTTAAGTTTAAGCTGATACCAAATACTGATCCAGTGCTTTTCCTGAACAGTGCAGACTTTGACCATTAGTTTGGGGTCAATGGGCAAAATAACTGAGGAAGATTTTTTTTTTCAACCATTATAAAAATACAGTCTTTCATTGCCAAAAAAATTCTGTAAATCAAGCTATTTGAATTTATTTATGACATGTTACTAATGGCTTTTGGTTCCGGTTTTTAGTCTTCTTGGGTAAAATCTACCAATACTCGATTTTAGCCTGGTATCGGCTCGATATCCGATACCAGTATAGGTGCACCCCTAGCAGTAAGACGTGAAACATGCAACACAGCAAAAAAGAAAAACATGCAAGACACACTGAAATGTATAATGAAAGGAGGATCACGTTGAACAAAAAAAAAAATCAGTTTAGGGGCATGGTTTGGATCATTCATCATCTGAATTTTCAGACTGTTTTCCTTTGCCTCCAAAGAAAATAGTCCAACAATGTGACTTCTTCTCTGAAAACATAGGTTGGTAGACATTGTAGCCCTCTGCCCTTACACTGTACCTGAGGACAGAAAGTAGTGTTGTGAGTCTCCGTGGATGCCCACCGTGCCAGGCCCGGCAGAGTCGGCCAGAATGTTGACCACTGAAAAGGCGCCACTCATGAAGCCAAAGCCTAAGCCAGAGACTGAAATAACAAAATATTGGTGTGCATACTTAAGTGGTATGTGCATTTATAAGGTAGCACTGTTACTGAGAGAAAAAAAGAACTAAACATTTATTCACTAAACATGTTTATTGTTATCATCATCATTACTACTACTACTACTACTACTACTACTAATAATAATAATAATAATAGCCTCAAATGTCAGTGGGAAAACAAAAACTGTTAAGCTTTTTCAAATACTTTGTTCTTCCATTGCACGCTGACTTTTACTATGTGAGGATAAAATGCTTTTGTTATTTTACTTTTCTAATCTGGAATATTTTGAGCGACGTGGGAAGGGATTCATAAAAAGTGCTATGTGTAATTCTACTTCCTTCCAGATCGCTATCATTCTGCGATGCAAATTAAAATAAGCACAACAAGCAAGAAAAAAAAGTAGCGGATACTTAACATGTGCGCACTCATCGGCCATTTACAAATGACCTCAATAGAGACTGTTAGCTGCAATTTCCGCAAAGGACTCTAAATTTGAGTCAAGTCTTGATGGACAGAGAACCAAAATAACAAGACCACTGAGCCAGCCTGTCGACTCTGTTTCTAAAGACTCAGTAAACCTTCATTTTAAACCTGTCTCAGCAAACCCACATTTTGAAAAAGGTAAAAAATTGGGTGGACCCCAAAATGAAACTGAGGATGGCATAGGGAGACTGAGGGCTGTGATGTAGTAGCTCACCACATTCCAGCTTCTCATGATTCCAGCCAGAGTTTAGTTGGTTAACACTAGCATGTTGCCTCTCTACCTGGGTCATTATTTATTGGTCTAACATGTTGGACCTCACGTATTAGCTACATTATGGCATATCAGTGTCTCTGATGCCCCCATATGACCATGGCAATTTAGGAGGGGGTCAATCATAACATGTACATTTCCTCAAAATAAAGAGAAAGCACAGGTTTTCTCCCTAAAAGTGGCCATTTGATGTGATTTCAAAACATACAATGCATTTAAATGTGAAAATCTGGGGAAGGAAGGCAGGGGTTTAAACGGCTTTCATCATTGCCATTCAGATACCCCTGCTGATATTACATAGCCATATTATGCTTCAGGAAAGTCGAAATATTACATAGCCTATAGCACTTTTAACTGCATTTTAAAATAAGACAACCATCAACCATTGATACACTGACCAAGTACAGCTGCCTTTGTATCAAAACAGACTGCATGCACTTACCAAGACTGAGCTCGTAAGTACGATAAGCTAGAAATGGCAACATTTTTTTCAAAAAATTGGTCACAAGACTATTAAATAAAAAAAAAAAGAAACAGCTAAAAGATAATACTGGACACGCTCAGCAAAGAGAGGGACAAGGAAATTTCATACAGTCAGATCTGCACTTTAACTGCAAAATTATTACAACACTATACCATCTTACAATCGTGAGTTTACTATCCCACATATTCAACTCAAAGTTGTAATGGAAGTTTTTGTCAGCAACATAAATCACAGTACCGCCAACTTCAAAGTCACATGCTCAGTAAGCCAGTGTTCACCAAAATGGCAACCGTAAATTATTTTCATACATCCGGTAGTCAAATCCAACTTTACCATAGGCAAGCTGACGTATGGAGATAGGCATGGTCTCCTCCTGACTGAGTGTAAGAAGACCTTCATTTGCTTTCCTGGAGGAAAACAGGAGCACAACATTCTCTTCAGAGGTTGCCCACCAGATCGAAACATTCAATATTACAGACATATATAAGCAAATGTTAGTTAGTTGAACTTAACACATCCAACAACGAACACCTCAGTGTGAAAAATTTTCAGGATAAGAAACTGAGGAAGCTTTCAACAAGTCATAGGAGACACGGGTGGAATTTGTCAACAGACAACTTGGGGGATGTCCAGATCAAGCTGGCGAAAACTGGGAAAAGGGATACATATGGACTGTTCTGTTTGCATTAATGCTACCGTGCCCCCTTTCCCATTTCAGGAGCATTGAAAATGAGCAATGTAATACTTCATCACAAATATCAAGTCTGTGCTCAGAATTACCTTGCTACACTAAAATCAATTACCACACTTGATAACTGTTGGGGATCAACAGGTTTGAGATCCTCAAACAGACAGACTAGTCCAAAGTTTGATCCTGGCACTGGAGCATGATGCAGTGTACAGAAATGATTTTATATAAACAAAGTTCAGGATAACATGACTGGCTTACTTCAGTAGCTTGTAGTAACCAAAGCGGAAGACCTCCTGGAGAAGGACAGAGAGTACCACCCCGAATATGAGCAGGCCTTTCTGCTGGGAAGCGCTGTCTTTGTTACTGATCTGAACAGTTATGAACCAAACCAGGGAGGAGAGCAGCAAGGACACCAGCCAGAAAAAGGCACTTCACAAAAAAAGTCAAACAAAACGCAAAAAAGTGTTATCATGGACAAGTTATGTTACAGTGAAGTAGACTTTGACCTGTAATAGAAGCAGAATGTTTCGAATTCATTACAGACTTTCCATGTTGAAATTCCATTATTTGAGACCACATTTCTGAAAAATTGCAGCTGCGTCATCTATTGTTTAAAAATCTTTGAAAGTCCATCCATCCATCCATCCATCCATTATCTTAACCACTTATCCTGCTCTCAGGGTCACGGGGATGCTGCAGCCTATACGAGTGAGGTGCCATACATTGGTGGAGATCTTGTGATTTTTTTTGTTTTGTTTACCAAACTTTTCAAAATATATTAACTAAGTATTTGTACTGTCATTACAGCTACACCATTGCCTCAAGATTTCAATTTTATTTTGGAAAAAATATATGCAAGAGAAAAGAAAAGAAGTGAAGTCAATTTTATTTATACAGCCCAATATCACAAATTTGCCTCAAGGGGCTTTATAGCAACACAACATCCTGTCCTTAGACCCTCGCATCGGATAAGAAGTCACCGGTCTACTTTCTTTTCAAGATCCTAAAAAATAACAGTCAAATGTAACAGATTGCCTTCTTGTGTGCCTTTTCAATAGCAAAGATATACATTACAGGGATCATGAGATCATGTTTGTGGGGTGAGATGTAAGCTACGGAAAATCAACAACAGATGTATTTTGGCTTCTCTGGTGTAACTACCATTTAGACTATCCAGCACCAACAGAAACAATGATGCCTGTTGGTTTGCCTTATAAATGAACACTTTATACTTATGATTGCTTTCTTATCACAGGAATCTAATAGATGAAGCCAAAAGACAAAAACAAGCAATTAGCTGTGTTATAGGAGAGTCACACTGCTGAGTCAATGAGGCCTGCTTTGCCTTAGGATGAGACTCAAAAGGCAATATGATAATCACAAGACAAATCAGCAGAATGACAAATGTTTGCACAGCATTTACACACTACTCAGTAATATCCGCTTTATTTGTCGGGGTTTAGAATCAATAACGTTAATCAGGTCAAGCTTATTTGTACGGCCCTAAATCACAGTTTAGTCCCAAGGGCGCTTTACAAACCATATTACATTCCCCAACAGATGTGGCGTTAACAGGATGATGTCCCATCACAGTTCACCAAAACAAAATATAGTTGAGAATGTTCGATCAGATTAAATAGACATCTATATTTTCAGGATCAATCATCTTGTATAACATAATTCATCTAGTGTATGATAGTAAATTGTGCCTAATCCTCAATATCACCTGTTCTGCATGGCCAATATCACAGACGAGGCGATAAAATGCACTGAGCTGAGACTGTTTTCACTGGCGATCACCTCAACAGGTCGGTTAGGGTGCGAACCTAATGAGCTAAAATAGATGCTAACATCCTGGATTCAACAGTTTCATACATTATTTTTTCTGCTTTATCAGACTCAGTTTTTTTCTATATTTACAAACAGAACGTCTTCCATTGTTACATGAATCTATCATAACTTTATTTTACTTTTTTTTAAATCACTTATGTCTCCGTCAGTCGTTTCACCTGTTTTTAATATTCAATGAAAAACAGAACGTGTAATAGCAGAGCTACGGATTGCAAACAGTTCGGCGAACGACACAGGTCATTCCCCAGCTAGCTAGCGTTAGCCGGCTACCTAAGCTGCCTCAACATGCAGTCTAGCATTTTTTAGCTACGAACTAGCGGTTAGTGCCTCTTTGAAATCCCCCCCCAAAAAAGCAAACACTGGGCTACCTACCCGGCGATCAGAAAAATTACTCTTAACGGGTCCCGGGCGATAGTAAACAGGAACAAAGCGATGGCGGGGCCGAAAGCGATGAAGGTGCAGCCGAAAAACACCGACGCTGTCATTTTGAGTCTGGATCTAGCAAAGAGGCTCGAGCAGCGATATCAAACACGCTTTGTCTTGTTCTCTGAAAACACACTGCACTTCCCTCAAGTACTTTTTCAGGAACGAGCCTCTGTGTTAAAAATAAAACAACCCCTCGTTGTCAGTTTAATGTCCGATGTGTCATTGTTAACGGTATGTATGAATCCGGGGTTTCGATGTCGTCACATCGTTTCAGAAACGCTTCCTGCTCAGATTGTTTGAGAGCATGTGACCAAGGAGTCACGTCACATGATCAAGATGGAGGGAACGCCGCAGGATTTTATGCCTAGCTGTTACTACAGGTGGACGGGCGTGTAGACTATACAAGCAACCGAATGGGATTTCATCATATTGTCAAAAATAGACAGGTACAATAATGGGAGATGACTATTCACCACCAAACTACAAACAATCTATACCAGCATTTACCTATTGGCTGGTGGTGATTTCGAGCTGATCAATAAGACTTGGCGTCTGGTAATACACACGTACACTAAAGCACAGGAACATGGCTTGGTGTGAATAAAAAGTAATGGATACAAGGGGGAAACAAGATGTAAAATATTGCTCTTGCGGCGAGATCTCTCACGCCCTATTAATTCGGTCGCCCAAAGCCCTTAGTGGTGTCACGTTTTTCCACTAGATGTCGCCCTCTCTCTGCTCAATTACATAGATTTGAACCTCCGTTTTTCACCCATTCAGAGCATAACATAGTCTCCCTGCGGCAGGTGACATGCAAAGTCAAGGTCATGTTAGGTTAAAGTTAAATTTTATTTTGATTATCCAACTACCATATTGTAATGTTGCAATTATTGGCAAAAAAAGAAGATAAAAACAATGTAGCTCTGTTTTCAGTGTTTTTTACATTGTTTCTGTAGACAGGCATTCCATTTGGTCGTCCCTCCCGGCTGGGCATGGATGTGAATGAAGGCAGTCCAGGGTTTGACCATTTCTTGGGATGTAGCGAATTCGGGGGACAACGCAACCACAGGAACTGCCGCGGCCGGGAAGCGAACCCGTATCGCCCGCACCGCAGGAGACATCGCTAACCGCTCGACTAAAGGGTCAGACCCCCCCCTCCATCAGCGGCCAGCGTGTCTACTAATCAATGCACGTTACACTATGTTATATCTGTGTGATTAAGACTGTATGATAAACATTGACTACTTTCATCTTCGCAACCTTCCTGCTTCTTTAATATATAGTAGCGAATTCGGGGGACAACGCAACCACAGAAACTGCCGCGGCTGGGAAGCGAACCCGTATAGCCCGCACCGCAGGAGACATCGCTAACCACTCGACTAAAGTGTCAGACTCGCCAGTTAGCGGCCAGCGTGTCTTCTTAACCATGCACATTACAATATGTAGTTGTTTTTTTTTTTATAAATGTGACTTTATCTTGTGTTATCTGTGTAATTAAGACTGCATGTTAAACTGACCTTGATGCATGGTGAAAACCTGTCATGCTTTACTTGTGGAAATACTGACACATGTAAAAAACATTTTAAATGTTTGTATAGATTTTCTTTTAAAAGTAGACTTTTCCGTGTTCATAACTGCTTCCTATCGGTGATTTAGAACTTGCTCTGTGTCAATGAAACTATGTGCATTAATAAACTTCACTTTTATTTGTAATAGTAGCTGCTAGGATCTGCGGTGGTGTAGCGGTCTAAGCGTCGGCTTTGTGTCGATACAGTTGCCCACTGAAGGCCGGGGTTGGCGCCCCGGTCTTGTCAGCAGCAATAATTGGCAACGCTGTCTTCGGGAGTGGGGCAAAGTCGACTTGTGTTCGTCACATGAACGCGTCTCTTTGTGTGTCGGAATAGCAGTGATTCGGTATGGATTCGCCTTGTCACGGGAGTGGCGAGGGGAATGACTGAAATATTAGCACACCTATCATAAGTCACTGACAATATGGTGGAACATTATTTTACAATGTTCACAGTAGCAGCGTTTATGTCATCCAGTTAATTTAATATAAACTAAAAATACATTTTCATTTACAGTTGCAATTCATTTTTAAACCCCAAGTATTTTCAATGCTTTCCACTCATATATCTCACATTTGACAATGTCTCAATCGGGATTTGAACCCATAACTTTTGAGGAATTAAAAAGATTGTAATTATATGCAGATAATATAATTATATCCTTCGTATTGGCTGTTTTTCTGTTACACCTATTCGCAACTGGCCCCCGCGCAGTACGAGTTGAATTGGCCTACAGAATGAGCTCAAGTCAAGTCAGTTGCATTGTATATACCTGCCTCAGGGATCAGGCATTACTGCCAGAAAAGTGTAATTCGCGTCAGATATTGAAAAATTACTTGCGTGTTATTTGCCTTTTTTGTAAGCAGAATTCTTATACTGATTTGTGACATTGTCCAGTGAATTTGTGATTTGAACCCTCTTCTGCTGTTACTTGAGCCACTATTGGTGATCTGCATATTGTGCAATTACAGAAGCTGTGCCTGGCATGACATGCCCTGTCGGCCATAATGCATCTGTGATATTAAAGGCAATGTCCAGCTAATTTTCAATTTGAATCTCCTATTAGTCATATCACCATCGGTGACTAATTGCACTTGATATAACGTTCAATCTTGGCTCTGCACTGCAGTTCACAGATACCCTGTCCTGTGTGTGTGTCTGTGTTGGTGTGTGTATGTTATTTCAAAACTAAACTCGTAAATTTTTCACTTGATACTCTTTGCTCTTTACTGTAATCTCACTTGTTCATTTCCAGTGGTCGGTTATTTGACCGGAAACACAACATTGGTATAAAATTCAAATTAAATGTAAAATTCATTGAAAGTGGTGATCATTAAAGTCATATTTACTGATGCTTTTACTGTAATGGATGTCAATAAGCCTTATGGAATTTAGATGAAAGAAACTCTATTTATGATGGAGAGAAACTTGTAAATCGATCATAATTGACCAGAATACAAGTGGAAGGTTAAGACTGTATCTAAATTCATTTTGGACATTTTGAGTGCAGAACTCTCCTCACTGATCTCGCTCCCCTGTAGCCTACATGCTGATAATGGGTAAAACTCAAACATAAGTCGCTAGTGATTTTATGTTTCAAATATGGGTTGAGAAGAAGGAATACATTCAACAAACTGGCATTTACTTGGGGAAAAAAAGTGAAAATTGCAAGATGTTTATTATCACCCTTAATAGGGAGTGGTGAGGGAGAAGGAGTTTTTTTCTTTGGATTGTCACATTTGGATTGCCACATCATTAGGACTGATCACAATCTGAATCTGGCTGTGGCACCTTTGCCGCATGCTTTCACCTACCACCAGCGGTTGGACCCTCAGGGCCAGCAATGCATTCTTTGCAGGCCTAACAGTCTCAGAGACATCTAAAAATGCAATTATCATTCATGCAATAACATAATTATATTTTCTCTCAGTTCTAATATAAGTGCCCTGATATGGTTTCATTATTTCAACCATATCTTCTCTCCATTATCTCTTGATGGAACTGAATTCTGTACACTACTGCAAGGGCCTTCTGTATTGCCACTGATTCAGTCTGCTAAGAAGAAGGAAGAGTGAGATTTTTTTTTCTTTGGATTAATACATTTTCAACCAATCAAATGCTGGTATCATCTTCGTTGCAGGTGTTGTACATAGCTTTTTTGCATCATGATTTTTTAATATACTGTAGCGAATTCGGGGGACAACGCAACCACAGGAACTGCCGCGGCCGGGAAGCGAATCCGTATCGCCCGCACCGCAGGAGACATCGCTAACCGCTCGACTAAAGGGTCAGACCCCCCCCATCAGCGGCCAGCGTGTCAACTTATCCATGCACATTACAATATATATTTTTTATTTTTGGGGGGGCGTGGGGGGAGTACATGGAAGGGCAAACTTAGTAAGGCCTTAGCTGATATCAACATGGATTGTGCCACCTAACCCAATTAAATTCTTACAAACAAGTGTTGTCAGTGTAGTTTGTGTAATAGTTGAGGCCAGCCTACCAAGCTGAGCCAAGCCAACAGTTTTGACATTAGCTTTCATGAGCTTTGTGCAAATTTATTGATCATTTATTGATTTGTTGTCTGCTGTCCAGAGGACATTTTCTGCTCTGAAATGGATAAAAACTGTTCCAAGAATCCTACTGGACTGGGTTGACTCTTAGCATTAATTCACTAATTCTAATTAATCTTTTATTTCCCTTGGGGTCTATCTATCTATCTATCTATCTATCTATCTATCTATCTATCTATCTATCTATCTATCTATCTATCTATCTATCTATCTATCTATCTATCTATCTATCTATCTATCTATCTATCTATCTATCTATCTATCTATCTATCTACCGGTGTTGCCACTGAAAAGAATGTTCTTTTAGATTTAAAGGCCAAAGAGAAACTGTATGACAGTGTGATTGATCACTTCATTCAGAAAGAGAAGAGAATGGATTTTGTCTGCAAATAGAGCAGTACTGGTAGGTCATCGTTCTCATCTGAGACAAAGATGAGTCTGCATGCAGACGGGAGTCGAACAGCTGACCCTGTGGTGCATTCACAACAACCTGATGCCGAACATACTCAAAACTGTGGAGATGACAGTGGACTTCAGGAGGAGCCCCTCCCCCCCCCCCACCACCACCACCACCACCACCATACTTAACAGCACTGTGTCAACTGTGGGTCCCTTCCGGTTTCTGGTTTCTACAATCTCCCAGGACCTGAAGTGGATGCTCAATATCAACCCAGTCATCAAAAAACGCCCAGCAGAGGATGTACTTCCTGTGCCAGCTCAGGAAATACAACCTGCCTCAGGAGCTGCTCATCCAGTTTTACACTGCAGTCATCGAGCCTGCTCGCTGCATTTTCACCACTGTTTGGTTTGGTTCGGCCACCAAAGAGGACAGGAACAGACCACATCTGACAGTCAGGTCTGCAGAAAAGATTATCAATACCCACCTGCCCACCATCCAGGACCTGTACGCCTGCAAAGTCAGGAAACGGGCAGGGAAAATCACTGCAGACCCCTTACACCAGTGACATGACCTGTTCCAACTTCTCCCCTCTGGTAGGCGCTACAGAGCACTGTACACCAAAAAAACACACAGACACAGGAACAGTTTCTTCCCCCTCGCCTTCACACTTATGAACTGTGGCACTGTACAATAACCCTGGAACATTATAATACCAACTGTACCTAATGTTTATTTTAGTCTAAAATATAAATGTCCAATACATTTCACTCTTTACTCTACCTCTGAACAGGCTGTATACTGTTTATAAAAAAAATCCACCTACATTATGTAAACTAACATGTTTTTTTAGCATTCCTTGCACTCTTCACTTCTTTGCACTATTTTTATCCTGTTTACAGATCACAGAAACGGTTTCACTTGTATATAATCATTCCTTGTATATAATCCTGAAGAAGATCGTTGTGTTGTTGTTCTGTGTAAGTACATTTAGAGCCACTAAACCAAAATAAGATACTTTGAATGTGCATAAATACTTGGCCAATACGACCGGGATTTCCCTCCTACCTAAAGCGACCATGGGCAGTCAAAATGACTACCGGTTTTTAAACTCTATATTCTGTCAAGATAAATACCCAATTGAGATATTAATGCATTGCATAAGTTAGTATGTCTGTTAACGACTGACACAAAAATTTACAATTTAACAACTATAATACTATTTTTAAACAATTTAAACTTCAGAGAGACATGGTCGAACTTGAATAGCAAAACCGAAAAAGTAAAACTATTACCTGGAAAACGAAACAGAAAACACATATTGCCAATCAAACAAACGTAACAAGGCCTCTAAAACGTGAAATGTAAAAAAAAAAAGAAAGAACTAGAAATAAATATTGAAACTGTCCCAAACAATGACCAGAACTTAAAAAACTACTAGAAAGACCGTGGGTGGTGATTTTGACCTCCACGGTTTTTAAAATCTATGTTCTGTCAAGATAAATAACCCAGAAAGAATAAAGAACCCAGCCCCTGAGGATGAACAAGCCAGTGCATTCTTACTGCCGACCCCAAGCCCGGATAAATGGAGAGGCTTGCGTCAGGAAGGGCATCCGGCATAAAATCTTTGCCAAATCAAATATGTGGATCATACGTAAGATTTCAACACCAGATCGGTCGAGGCCCGGGTTACCAATGACCGCCACCGGTACTGTTGGCCAGCAGGGTCCCAGTGGAAACTAAGCTACTGTTGGGCGAAGGAGAAGGTGAGGGGGAAGGCATATCTAGAGGCAGTGGTAAAGGAGGAAGGGTAGGAGTGTGGAAGTGATAGTCGGAACCTTGAATGCTGGCACTATGACTGGTAAAGGGAGAGAGCTGGCTGATATGATGGAAAAAAGAAATATAGGTTTACTGTGTGCAAGAGACCAGGTGGAAGGGGAGTAAGGCCAGGAGCATCGGAGGTGGGTTCAAACTCTTCTACCATGGTGTGAATGAAAGGAGAAATGGGGTAGGGGTAATTCTGAAGGTAGAGTATGTCAAGAGTGTGCTGGTGGTGAGGAGAGTGTCGGACAGAGTGATGAGTAAGAAGCTGGAAATCGAAGGTGTATTGATGAACATATAAGCGCATATGCCCCGAGAAGAGAAAGAAGAATTCTGGAGTGAGTTGGATGAAGTGGTGGTGAGTGTACCCAAGGGGGAGAGAGTGGTGATTGGAGCAGACATCAATGGGCATGTTGGTGAAGGGAACAGAGGTCATGAGGAGGTGATGGGCAGGTATGATGTCAAGGAGAGGAATGTGGAAGGACAGATGGTGGTGGATTTTGTGAAAGGATGGAAATGGCTGTGGTGAATACATATTTCAAGAAGAGGGAGGAACACAGGGTGACATATAAGAGTGGAGGAAAGAGCACACAGGTGGACATTATCTTATGCAGAAGGCGCGATCTGAAAGGGATTGGAGACTGCAAGGTGGTGACAGGGGAGAACGTAGCTAGGCAGCATCGGATGGTGGTCTGTAGGATGACTTTGGGGACCAAGAAGAGGAAAAGAGTGAAGGCAGAGCCAAGGATCAAATGGTGGAAGTTGAAGAAGGGAGACTGTTGTGTGGAGTTCAGACAGGAGTTAAAACAGGAACTGGGTGGTAGTGAAGAGTTGCCGGATGACTGGGCAACAACTGCAGAAGTACTGAGGGAGACAGCTAGGAAGGTACTTGGTGTGTCATCAGGACAGAGGAAGGAAGACAATGAGACTTGGTGGTGGAACGAGGAAGTACAGCAAAGTACAGAGAAAGAGGTTGGCAAAGAAGAAGTGGGATAGGCAGAGGGATGAAGAAAGTAAACAGGAGTACGAAGAGATGCAGCGTAAAGTGAAGAGACAGGTGGCAAAGGCAAATAAAAATGCGTATCATGAGTTGTATGACAGATTAGACACTAAGGAAGGAGAAAAGGACTTGTACCGATTGGCTAGACAGAGGGACTGAGCTAGGAAGGATGTGCAACAGGTAAGGGTAATCAAGGATAGAGATGGAAATGTGCTGACAAGTAAGGACAGTGTGTTGTGAAGGTGGAAGAAGTACTTTGAGGTGCTGATGAATGAAGAAAATGAGAGAGAGAGAAAGTTGGATAATGTGGGGATAGTGAATCAGGAAGTGCGGTGTATTAGCAAGGAGGAAGTGAGGGCAGCTATGAAGAGGATGAAGAGTGGAAAGGCAGTTGGTCCAGATGACATACCTGTGGAGGCATGGAGATGTTTAGGAGAGATGGCAGTGAAGTTTTTAACTAGATTTTTTAACACTATCTTGAAAAGTGAGAGGATGCCTGAGGAGTGCAGAAGAAGCTTACTGGTACCGATTTTCAAGAACAAGGGCGATGTGCAGAACTGTAGCAACTACAGAGGTATAAAGTTGATCAGCCACAGCATGAAGATATGGGAAAGAGTAATAGAAGCTACGTTAAGAGGAGAGATTATGATTAGTTAGCAGCAGTATTATTTCATGCCATGAAAGAGTACTACAGATGCGATGTTTGCTTTGAGAATGTTGATTGAGATGTATAGAGAAGGCCAGAAGGAGTTACATTGCGTCTTTGTGGATTTAGAGAAAGCAAATGCCAGGGTACCAAGAGAGGAGGTGTGGTATTGTATGAGGAAATCGGGAGTTGCAGAGAAGTATGTAGGAGTGGTGGAGGATATGTATGAGGGAAGTGTGACAGTGGTGAGGTGTGCGTTTGGAAAGACAGATGGGGTGGAGGTGGGATTATATCAAGGATAGGCTCTGAGCCCTTTCTTGTTTGCAATGGTGATGGACAAGTTGACGGACGAGATCAGGCAGGAGCGTGGACTATGACGTTTGCGGATGACATTGTGATCTGTAGCAAGAGTGGGTTGCAGGTGGAGTAGAGCCTGATGAGGTGGAGGTATGCACTGGAGAGAACAGGAATGAAAGTCAATAGGAGCAAGATGGAATACCTATGCGTGAATGAGAGGGAGGACAGTGGAATGGTGAGGGTGCAAGGAGTAGAGGTGATGAATGCATATGAGTTTAAATACTTGGGGTCAACTGTACAAAGCAACGGGGAGTGCAGAAGAGAGGCAAAGAAGAGAGTGCAGGCAGGGTAGAGTGGGAAAAGAAGGGTGTCAAGAGTGATTTGTGACAGAAGGGTAGCAGCAAGAGTTAAAGGGAAGGTTTACAAAATGGTTGTTAGACTAGCTAAGTTATATGGTTTTGAGACAGTGGCACTGATATAAAGACAGAAGGCGGAGCTGGGGGTGGCAGAATTGAAGATGCTAAGAGTTTAATTGGGATTGACGAAGAAGGACAGGATTAGGAACGAGTATATTAGAGGGACAGCTCAGGTTGGACGGTATGGAGACAAAGCAAGAGAAGCACGATTGAGATGGCTTGGACATGTGTGGAGGAGAGATGCTGGGTATATTGGGAGAAGGATGCTGAATATGGAGCTGCCAGGAAGAGGAAAAGAGGAAGGCCAAAGAGGAGGTTTATGGATGTGGTGAGAGAGGACATGCAGGTGGCTGGTGTGGCAGACGAAGATGCAGAGGACAGGAAGAGATGGAAACGGATTATCCGCTGTGGCGACTCCTAACGAGAGCAGTAGTAGTTGATTCTGTCAAGAAGATAAATACCCAATTGAGATATTAATGCATTGCATATGTTAGTATGTCTGTTAAGAAACTAACTGACACCTATTTTAACAACTTTTAAAACTACTTTTTCAAACAATTTAAAATTACCGCTGTCCAACGCCTGTAAATACTGCAATGCGTCGGCGGTGGTCATGGTGCGTCTCGTCTGTAAAGGCGTCTGTAACCAGACATTTTGGCAATAATCAAAACTCAAATTCAGACAATTTCTCGGCACTGGAGAACGCTAGTTTTCTTTTCTAGAGCAGAGCGATGAGCTTCGCGAAGGAAATGATGCGGCCAAAACACGTTACAGCGACATGACGCGCACGATCACGCGCAAATTACGAGCGGTCATATTGACCGTTCATGGTCGTTTTAGGTACAGCGGGTCAAAACTTTTTTGTGTGTGTGCAATTGATCTAAAACTCATTTTAAATGCAAATACATGCGATTTTAGGAGAATTCAGGGAGCGGCAGGTCTATGTCGTTTTTCTCACAAAGTTATTAAACTTTGAAAAGCCAAAACGGTCATATTGACCGTCTACTGTTTAGTCTGATGGTTTTGATCCAGTGGCTCGGCTGGACATGTTTGTGTATTTGCACAATAAATAGCAATACTTATCGCTGCTGGCAATGTAGCCCCATTTTGTGACCCCATCTTTTCATAACCTGTTACTCTGAGATGGGAGTCACATAAGCCCACCAGAGACGGACACGGACATGAGGAATAAATCAAAAGGTCACTGTTTTACCTATTTTACCTATTGCATCCTTGAGGGTATTCTCATGTTCCCATACGTCTCTGCAGTCCTACCGGTGGGGTAAAATGTTTACCCAGGATGGGAAAAAAAATGTTTAAATCACATACTTCGACGGCTTCTGCTGTACGTACACTTCGCTGTACGTTACGGTAACGTGCAGAGAAACTTGAAGAAGCGCCGTTTTGTAGTGTCTGCTGCTCTTGCGTTACCGTAACGCACAGCAAATAAAATTGCAGCTGACCAATCTGCGAATCACAAAATTAACAGAAAACGTTGCCAAATTGAAGTGGTTTAAACGTTTGTTTCACCCCGGCTAAAATTGTACTAAAAGCTTACGCAATATGAATAGCCAGTTTGTGGAAGAAAAAAAAAGCTCCATTCAATTAGGTACGCGAGTAGATATTAGCCTATCTTGTTGCTTTCACTTTACGATTTGACGTAAATTCATTTTCTAGTTTTAAGCAATCAGTTCGATTAAAAAGACAGGTTCCACCGAGATTTGAACTCGGATCGCTGGATTCAGAGTCCAGAGTGCTAACCATTACACCATGGAACCATATGACCCACTGGCGCCCAAAGCGTATTTAGCTGAACCTTTATACCAGTGTGAGCGGTAATTATATTTTAGACTGGTTCTCGTTTGGGCTCTTACGATCGTCTCTTTAATTCTCAGCTGCAGACCCCCAGTACTGCTCATTAAAAATAAAAAAAAATCCGGTAGTCCAGCATCCTAAAACAGAGATGTCTAAGACCTGACACGAGGTGAACGTAATAAACTAAAAAGACGAGATGAGAATTGTCTTGTTTACTCGGAGCAAAGTATAGCGACTCTCCCAGTCTCGTTACCCCCCCCCCCCCTCGATTTGGAGCGTATTCTGCCACATGCTCTTTTCCCTTGAAATCCTCTTTGCAGATTTTGAACTAAAAATGGTTTAAGAAGAAAATAAAATTATCCAGTAATTAGCACAAAAAAAAGTGGAGATGAACATCGACGTCTGCTGTATGTGCATTTAAGGCTATCTACCGCTTGGCCACATGCTTCATAAAGTAGTCTTTAAAACAACAATCCATCCATTATCCAAACCGCTTTTCCTGCCCTCAGGATCGAGAGGATGCTGCAGCCTATCCCAGCAGTCACTAGGCGACATCCATACATCCATTACCCGAACCGCTTATCTCAGGGTCGCGGGGGTGCTGGAGCCTATCGCAGCAGTCATTGGGCGGCAGGCGGGGAGACACCCTGGACATGCCGCCAGGCCATCACAGGTCCGAAACATTCACACCTTAGGGACAATTTTTAGTACAGCCAGTTCACCCGACCCACATGTCCCTGGACCGCGGGAAGAAACCGGAGCACCGGGAGGAAGTTTACAGAATGCTTTTTATACCCATTAAACGAGACAGATGCGCATTAATTATGTCGAATTGTGTTTACTGTGAGGGTTTCCTTAAAAATATAGTATATAAAATATATCAGGGCACACTGAGAAAATCACACCCATGCACCAAGCCTGCAGAATTAGGATTGGCTCTTGTGTTTGTTGGATCTGACTGGCGAGGCACTCAAGAGCTGACACTGGTGTTACATTGCTTTTTTTCATTGGAGCTGACTACAGATTTTGTAGCGCTCAAATTTCCAAAATGGCATTGATATAACAAACAACTCACAGTACAACAGCCATCAGAACAAGTGCCAACAGCTGCCAGACAGGGGCGTTTATATTGCTTTTGGTTGGTGGTGCTGACTACAGATTTTGTAGTTCTCATTTTCAAAATGCCATTGATGTATATGTATATGCATGTGTGTGTGTGTTTGCATATATATATATATATATATATATATATATATATATATATATATATATATATATATATATATATATATATATATATATATATATATATATATATATATATATATATTCATCTGTGGGCCAGACTTAAGTGGCTGATATTGGATTTATATGTAAGGATATGCCAAAATCAATTTCACAGATGTGCTCAGAATAGGAAACTGCCAGGTGAGCATCGCATTAGAAGTGTAATGCAATTGATCTGCATGGAGGTGATGGGAAGTATTTGCTAATGGGTTTTAGGGGACTGTAACACTATTTGAGACATGGCGGTTGGTACCCATTTATCTCACCTGCACAGGTGGGGCCTTGTAGGGTTTGAGCCCCTGTCCCTTTGCCCTGTCAGCCATCAAGTTCTTTTTTGAATTGAAATAGGAAACTCGTAGTTTATATAATAAGTCAAAGCAGAGGGCAATTAAATTTTGTGTTTCTCAGTCTCCCAAAGACATTATGTATAGGAGATAATCTGTGTATCAGCATGCAGTTATAGCAATTTTGACTCTCATGTGATCCTAGATATTATTTTTCTTATACTTTCGGGTTAACTGATATTGATTCAAACATTTTTATTTACATATTTCTAGTATTTTGTGTAAGTGTTCAGTGATCATTATTGTTTCCATTTTAATGATTGTTTAGATTGTTTAATTATGAAAGCTGTCTGTGTTAGTTGTGTTTGTCACACACACACACACACACACACACACACACACACACACACACACACACACACACACACACACACACACAGTAGTCATGTAACACTTGCCACAGATGGACACACCATACGAGAGGAGGTTTTGTAATCCCCTATATGGCATGGCAAAAGCAGAAAAGAAGATGGTTATGTTAGTGGTAGTGGAAGAGTAGTCAGTTTTGGCCCTTTAAATTTCTATGCATGGCTTTGTCTTCCCATAACTGTGGTCAGTATGCTTCAGTTAGGCAATCCAAGACTTATAAGTCAACCCACTATATATAATTTAGAAAGATATTATTGTTTAGTCTGGCAGTCAACAAACGATCCTTCACCATTCCAAAATCTAGATGATCTAGATAGCAAAAACATATTCTGAATTCATCATCGAACGGTTCAAGTTACCCATCATCCCTTCACAGATATCATCATTTTTTTCTAAGTTTGTGCTACCAGTCGTTTTGGGGCTTTAGGCGTTGTTGTTTTTATGAAACGGTGGCTCTCTTCTAAATGCTAAATATTCATAACAATCTAAATGGTGTCTTGGAGTCCATACAGCAGATTGCAGGCACAGCCAGTCGACCACAGTGACAATAATACTGCAAGGGCCATTGTGCTGCGGCAGTGAGAACACAATGTCATCACCACACTTGGCTGGCCAGCGTAATTAGAATCAATGTCCCGATGGCTCCTTCAGCGCTGCAGTCATATCTCTCTCTCAGCACAGGGCTCTGCACGGCAGGCTGTGCGGTGGATTGCAAACCTGAGTTCAACAGATGCTTACTGGTGGGAGAGAATAAGCAATTACCAGCAGCAGCATAATCAGTGTGATCTCCTACCCCCGACTGTACAACAGCAGTGCTCATAAAGGGAGCAGAGGGAGACAGGGGATGGGGAATCAAGTGCATTTGAAGCGTGGGTGGGACTTAACAACCACACCGCCTCTAAAGAGTAACATGGAATGGTTGGCTGTCTGTTACCCCTTCATCCTACGCAGCATTTTCACTGGTCATTCCAGTAAGTCCCAGGGATGAGTATGTTTAATTACATTTCAGAGGTTTAAATATTGCTCGCTATCCATCTTCAAACTACGACGCATCTCCATTGTGCTGCCCGTGGAGGTATATGCATTGCACAGCTGCATAATGTCTCTCCCTCCATTTTAGAGACGGAGTGGAATTACAGCTGAGGGAGATTTAGTGGTCCACTATTCACTGTCACCTTTTTATCTCAGCCATGGAGTGAATTTGCACATAGCACTAAATGAAACAGAAAATGTGCTGTATAAATTTGTAACATTTTTAAAGTTTGTATTGATTCCTGCTGGCTTATAATATAGCGCCTAAGGTACTGCCTCCCAGGGAGTTGTTCTCCAAAGTGTTTGCAGTGAAAGGTGTGATACACGAGAACTTGAACGAAAAGTCACAAAAATCGTCCAACACAGAGCAAAGAAGTCGAGAAGTGAATAGAAGGAGAAGTCACACACTCTGCACAGAAGATAGTTGACAGGGCATGAGATGATGTAGGAGGTTTTGCAGTGATGAATATGATTAACTTATCCTCAGTTTATCTACTGTAGACGAGCCTTTTTGTCTTCTCGATTTTCCCCTACAGTGAGGCAATGTTGCAGAACGAAGCCATTTCCCCCCCAAAGGCGGAAAAAATGAAAGGAGAATCAATCGCTTTGTTACGAAGCTTCACAGAGCATTGAGCAACAGAGAAATCATTTATTTCAAGTCTACCCAAAAGCTGTATCATACAGGAAACGTCCCTAAATGAGCGGAAGCCATTATATCAAGTTTTAGTGGCAGGAAAAGGTATCAAAGCATAACATTACTGTGGAGATGAGAGAGCCCTTCCATCAACTGAACAACAGTTAAGTATGATTGTCACTATGCATCAGTACATTTCACAATACCAGATGATAAGAGTAATGACACCTAGAAGCAATTTACATTGCACCCATGCACTTCATGAAGAAATATTGCATAGCTCTTGACTGTTTTGCCCTTAGTACTAAAACTGTGCTTTTTTTAAAAACATAGTATATGGATCTGGTCCTTCTCCTGTAAAGCACTTCTGACAGATAAGCCATCTTCATTTTCTCTTTGTCATGTTCTTTCAGTGTCAATCTGATGTTTTAGTCCCCCGTCAGAGGAACGGAAAATCTGCTCGGACATTTCGGTGCCACCAGATAAGTTGCAAAACACGGTGTCGACACGGCACAGCCTTGCTTTCTCCCTCCCTCCTGCTGATGGACGGAACATTTCACTGTCTGTCTCTAAATAATTAGAACAAATTATTGAGGAAAAAGATCAAGCGGAAACAACGTTCTCTTTCAAAATGTCTTGTTTGTCACTTTTTGCAGGACTTCGATTGGCAAGAATTGTCTGCGCTTCTGTGAAAAAAAAGACCTTGTTTGTACAGACAAAACCGTATCCAAAGCACAAAGCCGCTGGAGGCAACTCCCGTTGGAGCTCGGCTGTTGAAACCACTTGGGGAAAGCTCTCCGCTGGAGTGGGAAAAGACAGGCACTGTGTTGAGCAGAGATTCAGGATATTTAGGGCTCTGTCTGATTCTCGCCATTCTGAATTCAGAGAGCACAAGCCAAATGACCTGGGAGATGGACACCGGTCAAACCAGGAAAGTGACAGATGATGTCCTTGACCAACGTTACGTCAGCATCAGGGAGGATTCTCAGATTCTCACATGGAAGGTGCTGGAGGCAGACAACATGGAAGAAAATAAATTACATATTATGCTAGTATTTAAAAGACTCATTGGTTCAAAATGTATTAACTGACAATATCTTGTATCATAGCAAACTAAGAGGAGTAGGAGAGTGTAGGATAAAAGTAAGAGCAGTGGTGTAGTAAGAGGATAAATACATCCCAAAGCAGTTTACCCACCTCTTTATTTGGATACTACAGTTTGCCCAGAAGCTGACTTAAATCTTTCTTTCATAAATTAATAGCATAGATCAAAATAAATAATATCAAACTTATGTAAATTATAAAGAATGGATTTCCCCCCCCTTCTTCTCCCTAATTATACCCTTCCAATTATCCCACTCTTCCCAGCTGTCCCAGTTGCTGCTCCACCCCCTCTGCCGATCCAGGGAGGACTGCAGACTACCACATGCCTCCTCCCACACATGTGGAGTCGTCGGCTGCTTCTTTTCACCTGACAGTGAGGAGTTTCACCAGGGGGACGTAGCGCGTGGAAGGATCACGCCCCCCCCCTCCCCTCCCCTCCCCTCCCCTCCACTCCACTCCACTCCACTCCACTCCAAACACGCCCCCCGACCGAACAGAGGAGGCGCTCGTGCAGCGACCAGGACATATACCCACATCTAGCTTCCCACCTGCAGACACGGCCAATTGTGTCTGTAGGGGCGCCCGACCAAGCCGGAGGTAACACGGGGATTTGAACTGGCGATCCCCATGTTGGTAGGTAACGGAATAGACCACTACGCTACCTGGATGCCCCAGAATAGTTTATTTCAATGTGGAAAATACATAAATTAATTATTTTTTGAAAACATTGCCCATATTGATAGTTGGTTGTCTTATGATAACCGATGACTGAAGATCATAATTTACCTACTTTTTCATTCACCGCTGCATCGTTGAGTAAGAGCAACAGGTTTGAGAGTGAAAGATAGTCATGATGATGTAGGAATGTCTTGTTTGATGAAGTTACCCCCCCCTCCTTTAACTACCTCTGAGCAATGTGTTTCTTCCCCCAAGTTAACCCTCCTTGCTCTTTGAGAATTACTCCATGGTTGCACTGAAGTTTCTTGGTAAGAATGGGGAACCATATGAATGTGAAGCAGCACACCACTGAAAAGGGGTATGTATGCTCGCTTTGCATTCCCTGCATGAATGAAGACTATAGCCAACACTAAATTCATTAACGTTTACCAGCCAGTGGATCCCTTCACCGTAATTTGATTTTAGGTGTGAACAATGAGAGCTAAAGGTGAAAGGAAGAGAGTAGGGTGGAGGGGGGACTAGGGTTATGTCTACATTCTGTTGTTCTGCATAGTGATGTGGCCCACAGAGAGAGATAAAACCCACCGAACCAACAGTGCTTGCTTGATCAAAGTCTTTTTATTGCAAGACAATCCATCACTGTATTGTAAATGGTTTTTATTCCAGTGCACAAACCATGCAAAAATGTGCCGGTAAAAAAAAAGAAGCCCCTTCATTTCTGAGGGGTTAATTTAGTCAGCCAGTGATTTTAGCCATAAATCTGTCTATCACGCCAGGCCAGTTGCAGATTGGCTGGAATGTGACAATTCAGCCTTATTAAATGTTGATAGGGTTGCCTTGGCAACCAAGTCAGATAAACTGTAATATCTGTCTGGACTAGATAGTGTTAACATAGCTGTCTCTGAGCTCGGATAGACTAGTGTGCAAGGGTAAGCATTTTGCTCAAGGGCACCTTTACAATGGTTGTTGAGGGTGGGGAGAGAATTAATCACTCTCCTTTCTCCACCCTGATTACTCCTGTCCGGGATTTCATTTTGTGACTTTGTGGACACAAGCTTGAGAAAATGTAAGCTTGTTTCGCTATTTCTCTTCTCTAACTGTAAGCCATAGCGCGATGATAGTCTAAATTAAAGATTGCTAATAGATTAATGTTGGGGTTAAATTAGGGGGTAAGGTCATAAAAAGCCCAATGTTAATCCGAAGGAATAAAGTGATTCATTAAATGACTGAAAACACTAAGTACACTAAACACTAAGTAATTGCAATAGTTCTGATTATAGTAGAAGTAGTTTACCTCAGGAAGTCTGGCGCTTTGGAGATCATGTTCTCAAAGTCAGAAAAGGAGAGCTTGTTGTCTCCATCCAGGTCTGCCTCTTCGATCACCTTGTCACACACCAGGGTGACCTCCTCCGGGGTTAACTCCCCTTTGGTCAGTTTGTTCAGGGTCTTCTGCAGGTCCTCCTTACATATGAAGTTATCCTTGTTAAAGTCTAAACAAGCACAAGCAGACAGAAACATCAGCCACACCAGGTGAACATAGCGTGAGAGGCTTCTGAATTTGTTTGACCACATTGTTTTTCCCCAATCCCCAACTCCAACTCAGCATTATTTGAACTACTGGGATGGTCTTCTTTCTTCGATTTAAGATATTAAACTACTTCCTTTCCCCGATGGTCCAGGCCATAAACGCAAATTTTGTTTCACAAGCAAATTAAAAAAAAGAGGTTTAAATGATTTCATTTATGAAAAGTGCAGGGGGAAAAAAGAAGAAGATTATTAGGGGCAGTAAGAATGTGGCCAAAGTTCGAGTTCAGCCTGCTTGATAACAAGCATCCACTCTACTGAGGTGTCCTTGAGCATGTCACTGAACTGAAGACTGCTGACCAATGGGTCCTCCCTGTAAGTGGGGTCAGAGAGAGGGAAAATATGTCTTTGACAGAGAGGTTATCATGCCACATGTCAAATATTTGTGAATTACCATATATCTTGAAGGCATATAGCGTCTTGAGCTCTCTCGGGGATGTTTCGCAGAGTGTAGAAAACATGTCCACAAAGTCATTGAAACTCAGGCTCCCTTGGCTGTCCTCCGAAAATGTCTCCACTATTCTGTCTCTGAACGGATTTTCCTGAAAGAGGTAAAGTAAAGCATGGAAATAAGTTTACTTTTGCTTCACAAGTAAATACAGCAACATCCTGCAATGCCATCAGCTGTGAACTGGGAGATAGGGCCCAACTTAACCCAGACAAGAATGGTACACAAACCTTATAATGCGTGAAAAACCAGTAAGGGAAATAATTGCCCTTTAAATGTAAATAGCCCATGGCTCTAAAATGAGATGTTCTAGTGGTCTGTAGTTAGCTATAAAATAGATGGATAGTTATCTTGCTGTGTACTGGGCAAATCAACACACACAAAAACACACACACACAAACTCCCTCCTGGATGAGCCAGACTCCATTCCTTTCCTCAAGCCTTTACTCAGAAATACAGTGTCTTTAGATTCCATGTCTGACAAGGAATTGGTTTAAATCCCCTTACACAAGCTATCACTGGCTATTAAAGCAGCAGTAGACAACTTTTTGTTTGCTTTAATTTATCAGCATGATGTAAATTTTGATTGCACAGTGTAATGACTATAGAATAATGACACCATCAGCTTTTAGATTGGCTCCCTATAAGCATCACTTTCACTATGCAATTCTGGCTGCCACTGGATGCGATCTTGCAGGAAAATTAAAGCTTGATTTATATCACAAAGGAAGTGCGTCAACCACTCCGCAACCAAAATAGGAGGAGAATAGTGCTTCCCCCCCAGCAGCTATTGGTAGCTATTGCCGGTAGGGGAAATGGCGGACGGCGGAACTACCAAAGTGAAGAAGAAGAAGAAGAATGAAGACACTTTATTCTGTCATTTTACAGCTGTTCAGTTATAATGATTATTTTCTCTTCATTTAACCCATCTTATTGTATAGGAGCAGTGGGCAGCTGCAGTGCCCAGGGACCAATTCCCGTTTTTCTTTCCATTGCCTTGCTCAGGGGCACAGACAGGAGTATTAACCCTAACATGCATGTCTGTTTGATGGTGGGAGGAAACCGGAGCACCCGGAGGAAATCCACAGAGACACGAGGAGAACATGCAAACTCCACACAGAAAGGACCTGGGACAGCCTGGGGTTCGAACCCAGGACCTTCTTGCTGTGAGGCAACAGTGCTAACCACTGGGCCACCATGCCCAACAGTCAATTTAGACTATCATTACGTGACTGTGGAAACTACCCAGCAAGAGAAAAAGAACACCGTTGATGGAGGAGGCAAAGCAGACGAAGAGGGAGAGTGACAGAAACAGAGATAAAACAAGAGTGAACCTCGGATAGGTATTCACTCGATGGAGTGAGCGCCGGTGCTGTATCAAACTTTTCCCCCATCAAGATCTTTTTCTTTATAGCCAGACAAAAGTGTTCATATAGAAACAGGTAAGCTATCAGTTACGATTAGGTTAAGGTAAGCATTAGGTTAAGCTTAGGGTTAGGTTAAGGTTAGGATTAGGTTGAGGTTAGGTTAAGGTTAATCAAGCATCCCACTGTTGTATTGAACTCTGGCTTGGGGGAAACAGATCTTGACAGGGAAACAGAGTTCGATCCAACACCCGGGGCTTGAAATGGTTCCAAACCGACATTCAGTTGTCATTCTTTCTACTGGATCAGTAAGTAACACAGCCTGCCTACTTATTAATACTACCGGATGTTTTACGCTGCCTTTATCATAGCACTGAGATCAGGGTTTCTAGTTCAAATTGGGATTCTTATGATTGCTTCTTGCTTTGGACAGTAGCCAGGCTGCTGATAAACGGAAAGCAATCTGATTGTATTTGCGACAGCAGCACGAACAATAATACCACTTGGAAACGTTAGGGGGGAAAAGCTGAAAAGTAGTCTACTGCTGCTTTTAGAAATCATAAATCAGAAACGTTATTTGTCACTTCATTTCATGCACGGACATGAAATGAAACAAAACATCATTTCCCACAGCCCACAGCAGTGCAAAACAAAGACAAAAACACATATCCAAAAACTACAAGAACACATATATCCAAACTAACACATATATCTAAACTAAAAAAAAAAAAATCACTGTCCAGGAGAATGAATGCCAGCCAGGATGACTGTCAGAATTGCCAGTCTGCATGGGCTAGCAGTTAGCCTGCCCCACTTCTGCGCCCTATCAGACTGCCCTCGGTGTTTCCTCTTCGGGCGCAGCTCCGGTCAAGGCAGTGGTCCTTGGGCCCACGGGATGCAGCACACCAAGCTCCCTCAGCTGATCCAATGCTAGCTCTCCCAGCCAGACACCTTCGACACACTTCCCCGCACTCCACATGACGACACTAAAAACACAGTCAAGGCTAGGTGAGGCCACTGCCAGACCGCTCTCGATGTTATCGAAACTGCCGGTTTGCTGGGGCTAGCAGTTAGCTTAGCCTGCCCCGCTTCCGCGTCCTGTCAGACCACCCTCAGTGTTACCTCTTCGGGCACAGTGCCAGGCAGGGCCATGGTCATTGGGCCCACGGGATGCAGCAGACCAGGCTCTCCCAGCCAATCCAGTGCCAGCTTTCCCAGCCATCAAATGGAGACAAATTTAGATGCAGACATGGACAAAGACACTGCATGGACGGTACTGGGTGAAGCCGCCGTAAACGTGAATTTGCACCGCCATCTTTGCACTGCCATCTTCCCACACCGGAAGCGGAACACACTCATACACACACACACACACACACACACACACACACACACACACACACACACACACACACACACACACACACACACACACACACACACACACACACACACACACACACACACACACACACACACACACACACACACAGAGTTTAGTTGATTAACGCAGACATCTGTGAAGCTGAAAAATTGATTAACAATGTAGTGGCCTTTGGTGCAATTTGGACTCTGCTTGTGCGTCACTTGGGGTAATTTACAAATTTATAAGTACACAACACACTTCCACCTCACATCCATTATATCCCCGAGCACAAATGGGAAGCAGGATAGCAGGAGGGAAACATACAGGTTTGTCACCAGAAGGCCATTCAAATCCAGGCTGGCATTGGAAAGGAAATTGAAAATGTCATTTCCTCATTTAAAAGCCACTCTTGACATGATCTTGAGCTAAGAATTTAGCGCACACCTGCTCCAATAGAGTTTCTCATCGGTCAACTGTAGGGAACTGTGGTAGTACAGGGTGGCTGTCAGGTGTGCATGTGCAATTGTATTATTATAAAACTAAAAAATATACACATAAAAACAAATGTATACATAAAAACATAGCTAAAAAAGCATGCATTAAACTGCCCTGAGTAAAACAAAAACTTAAAAGAATGGTCAAGCCTTGTTTCCAAAACATTACATTATTTTAAATACCACAAACTAGTGTTTCCTCTTTTCTGAAATGTTTAATACAGTACAGGGTGGTGTGTGAGGTTTTGTTGTGGCAGTGTACTTCTGGTATGTTCTGTTATTTGCTAGTGCATCCATCCACCAATGTCACCAGGACAAATTCATGTACACAGTACACAGTGAATACAATGACACTGATGTGTGTGTGTGTGTGTGTGTGTGTGTGTGTGTGTGTGTGTGTGTGTGTGTGTGTGTGTGTGTGTGTGTGTGTGTGTGTGTGTGTGTGTGTGTGTGTGTGTGTGTGTGTGTGTGTGTGTGTGTGTGTGTTGCTACATTAATGAACAGAGCAGACCTGGAGGTCAATGTTAGCAGGCTGTAATGTCCAGTCTCCTGACACCGTCTCTACAATCAGCCCAGCATACCCTCACCTTTACAAACCCATTTGGTGGATACTTTTACATCAGGGATACACAAGGATGGTAACATGTGTAAAGTATATTTGTGTTATGGATACTGTCACCATTTTGGAAGCTTATTTTCACAAGTTTTGTGACAATTTTCAAAAAAAATGTTCTAGCCCCTTTGGTGACCATAGTTTTAAAAAGCAACTAACAATAACTTCACCTGCTTTTTAGACCATCAAGAAAAATGTTGATGCGTGGACTCTAAAAACGTTTGTTGACAAATGTATGCTCATTTTCTGTTACTAGCTTATCTGCTACCTTGTCAGAGGATCCCCAATTTCTAAGTCTTTCTAGTAGCTTCAGGCTGCTTCAAGTTATGAGGTACATGTTTCGACAACATGTTGGCTTGCTTTGCTTTGCCATCGAAGGAGAGACTGATAGCACTGCAAAAATCTGTGAGATGGAGACAATAGTTTTTTTTATAGCTAGAACCAGATGTATCTTTGTCATAAGCAAGGAAAAGCAAACAAAAACAAAACTTTGAAGAATACTTTTGTTGAAACGTCGAGTTTGTGTGTTCTCCCATTGAGATTTTAACTTGAACAAGAGGAAATAAGAGGTAGGACATCCGGGTGGCATGGCAGTCTATTCCGTTGCCTACCAACACGGGGACCGCTGGTTCGAATCCCTGTGTTACCTCAGGCTTGGTCAGGCGTCCCTACAGACAAAAATGGCCATGTCTGTGGGTGGGAAGCCGGATGTGGATATGTGTCCTGGTTGCTGCACTAGCGCCTCCTCTGGATGGTCAGGGCGCCTGTTCAGGGGGGAGGGGGAACTGGAGGGAATAGCATGATCCTCTCATGCACTACGTCCCCCTGGCGAAACTCCTCACTGTCAGATGAAAAGAAGCGGCTGGCGACTTCCCATGTATCAGGGGAGGCATGTGGTAGTCTACAGCCCTCCCCGGGTTGGCAGACGAGGTGGAGCAGCGACCAGGACGGCTCGGAAGAGTGGAATGATTGGCCAAGTACAATTGGGGAGAAAAAGGGGGAAAATGCATGAAAAAAAGATTTAAAAAAGAGGAAGGGGACAGGTAAGAAATTATTTTAAGAGAAGCATTCATTGCAGAGAGAATGATGATGTTTGCAGGATGGGGGGGGGGTTCTTGGTGACGTCATAGGGTTTTGGGGCTTTTGTAGTACAGGTCTTTGTTTTTTTAATGAGTATTCGTTGACAACAAGTTGATGTGCTTGTACAAAATTGTATTTGAAATATTAAAAAAGAAAGTGCTACAAATTCTTGAATCTTGACCTGACCATCGGTGTACAATACAGTACCTTTAGTTCTGGCATGGTGACGATTAGCGTCAAGGGGAGTTTGATGTCCGGGTTGTTGGTGTAATCAAGGGGCACTAAATGCGGGGCCAGCTCGCGGTATCGCCCATGTAACCTGCAACACACACCAGACAATCTATTAGAGAAGGCATGTACACTGTAAATGACATTCGACTATTGTATGAAAATAATAATTTGTCTGTATCTGAGACAGGAGGGCAGATGCGTTCAATAGATGTGTCGTTTATCAGCACATCCTTTTGTCTCGCTGGGGAACTTTTCCATACAATACGCGTGAATAATAACACAATGGCATGTAATGTGCTGTTAATAGTTTGTGCCTAGTTTGAAAAGTACCACTAACTTGTTTAAGTATTGATAATGACTCATCTTTTTGTGGAGAAGTCAATCATTTTAGCAGATGAAAAAGGAGGAGGAAAACGACAGCATGAAGAACAAGAAGACATTTATTAGGCAATCTGTACCACGAGGTAAGTAAAGCTCATCTCCCTGCAGATCCTTCTGAATCATACTGACACATATTTGTGTCGGCGTTGTAAATCATAATAACATCCAGTCTAATTCAACTGCTCACATCTTGAATTAGGACTGTACAGTGTATCAAAATATAATACCTGTCCTGTTGGTGCAAATTGTACCAGGAACCTTTAAAATGTCCAATTCTTACAATCGGAAACTTTGGTTCTTGAAGTTTATGAGAAGCCGTACTGACTGCACCATTTGAGAAATGCAAACAATATCACAGTCAGGATTTTTTTAAATAATTAAGTTAAAAGCGTACATTTGACCAGCCGAATCGGTACAAACTACAATTACTAGAGGTTGGACATACTTGGTGCAGAGCAAATTGTAATAGATTGTTATGCAAGATGTTTTGTAAGACTCCATAGACCAAAAAAAAAATCAAAGTACACATTTAAAACCTAAGAATGGTCATATATTTCAGTTTCAGGAAGGGAAGGAAATACAGACTCTGTGTGAGACAAAGAAACACCAAAGGCCTCCAAAATGGCACAAAAAAAAAAAACACAGATCAAGGACAGAAGAGAGACAGTGTGACATTAAAACACCCACACTGGTGAGGATATAACAAAACAAACCAAATGTACTATGAATGACAAATAAGGGGAATAAACCCATCCATCCATCCATTATCCGAACCGCTTATCCTGCTCTCGGGGTCGTTCAACTGAAATTAAACCAAATCTGGGGAATAAATGTAAACTATTAGGATGAACAGATGAACAATGGGCAATGGCTTATAAGGTATATAAATGGCTGCAAAAGGCCTCGCTCCACCCCCACCCTTTTACAGAGCATTTAGTGTGGTTTTATCTAATATTCTCATTACCTGGGTCACCCAGACATTTCATTCTGGTGGAGATCTAGCCATCTGGAGCTGATGTCACGTTTTGTCTGAGCCCCAAACATACTGTATGATGAGCCTTATTGTATTGCATCTCCTGGCTGCTCTTCAGATTTCATGCCACAATGAAACATCGACTGGGTGACAACCAAGCACATGCAAATGCAAGCTGGGCAACACAAACCAGGTGACACAACTCAACATGGAGGAACAAGGTACAAAAACAACAGCGCCGAGAAAGCTCAAGTAAGAGGAATTAGATAAGTTAAACAAGAGTTCAATGCAAAATGTTTGCAAGCAGGTGCAGTGCCCACGTTAGGGGTCCCTTTCCCTGTGTAGGCAGGCAAGTGACTTGGGTCCCATCCCACTGGGACTTCCTATGCTGAAAACACCCGTAGCACTGCTGGCTAAAAGCATCTGCCCACGGACGAACATGGAATAAAATTGTGAATCCTGTCTGCACATTGCACAAAGGTTGCTGACCTGGAGCCAGGACAGGTGTAGGAGGAACCCACACCTGAATCTTAAATTTGCACACACAAAGCGACCGGTGACGTCCAAGGTGAGAACTTTTTCAAAGCTGTCTCCTCTGGCTCTGCGCTGGTAGAGCAGTTGGCACCCCATACTGTATAAACTAGCAAGCCAAGCAAGCAAACATTACGGCTGCCTTTGGCAGATGGGCTTCTAGATATTAAATCTGTGAAATGATAAATCTCCATGGAAGCTACAGGAACAAAACAGTCAAAGCACATACATCACATTGTAGCACTCTACAAGGAGTCTGATGGCTTGATGCAACTTACTATATCACAAACAAATTTGAATGTGGATGGTATTTGGTAACTCGGTTAGCACTGGATAAAACAAATGTGTGGATTATTTTCACCATTCTCTACTACTACTTTTGGCTGCTCTCGTTAGGGGTCACCACAGTGGATCATCCGTTTCCATCTCTTCCTGTCCTCTGCATCTTCCTCTATCACACCAGCCACCTGCATGTCCTCCCTCACCACATCCATAAACCTCCTCTTTGGCCTTCCTCTTTTCCTCTCCCCTGGCAGCTCCATATTCAGCATCCTTCTCCCAATATACCCAGCATCTCTCCTCCGCACATGTCCAAGCCATCTCAATCTTGCCTCTCTTGCTTTGTCTCCACACCGTCCAACCAGTCAGATGGCAAATGCTATCTGGATTAATTTTATATTTGGAATAAGGTGTTTATCATGAATCATCTTTATAGCCTAATAACTCTTATCCCTATGTGCACAGATATACAGAATTTTGTATGTGTTATTATGGAAACAGGAACACACATCAGCCATGAAAACCCAACAGTCAACAAATCTGGTGTTTTAATTCCTCAGTAACCTTATATGTACTATCATATTCCAGTTCGCTTATTCAAGCTTCTCATAATGACGATATGATTTTAACCTTTTATTCTACCATCTAGTTAAATATATATTATTGTATTTGTTTTAATGTAGTTTTATTTGTATGGTGTGTGCTGTTTTTCTACTGTATTCTAACTTCTTTGTATAGCATCTGGTTTTTTTTTGGGTATGTCTGCACAGGGACTACAGTTGAACATTAGCTATGCTGGTAAAACTGGCACATTTACAAAAATCCATGTAAATGGACTGCATTTATATAATGCTGTTCTACTCCACAGAGAACTCAAAGCAATTTGCAGTTAATGCATCACATTCACCCAACACATTCACACATGCCGACGGTAGAGGCTGCCATGCCAAGCACCAACTTGCTAGTTGGGAGCAGTTAGGGGTTCAGTGTCGCGCTCATAGACACTTTGACACAAGGTGAGGAGAAGCCACTCCTTATTTTCCCAATGCAGTTAAACCAAAACTGCAGGAACTCTGCCTCTGATTGGTTAAGGTTAGTGTTAACTCTGCCTCTTATTGGTCAAGGTTAGGATTAACTCTGCCTCTTATTAGTCAAGGTTAGGGTTAACTCTGCCTCTTATTGGTTAAGGTTAGGGTTAACTCTGCATCTTATTGGTCAAGGTTAGGGTTAACTCTGCCTCTTATTGGTCAAGCTTAGGGTTAACTCTGCCTCTTATTGGTCAAGGTTAGGGTTAACTCTGCCTCTTATTGGTTAAGGTTAGGGTTAACTCTGCATCTTATCGGTCAAGGTTAGGGTTAACTCTGCCTCTTATTGGTCAAGGTTAGGGTTAACTCTGGCTTGTATTGGTCAAGGTTAGGGTTAACGCTGCCTCTTATTGGTTAAGGTTAGGGTTAACTCTGCCTCTTATTGGTTAAGGTTAGGGTTAACTCTACCTCTTATTGGTTAAAGTCAGGGTTAAGGCGGGGTTAGAGCATAACTGTATTGGGAAAAAGAAAAACATGGAGAAGCCGGGATTGAACCAGCAACCCAAATGGCTGCTCTACCTCCTAAGCCACTGCAGCGCTGTCCCTGGAAAATTAAACTGTCCCTGAAAAATTAAAATATCTTAGAAAAAAAAAAAAAAAAAAAATCTGGCTGATGTGGATGAGATATGGTATTTACATTGAATACATCAACCATCCTTCAACAGGAATATTCCAATTCAAGCCCCTGTTATAGCTTCCCCCCCTCTACAGTGTAACAGGGGTGCTGTCCTATGGCTGATTCTAGATTCTAGACCCTGACCTATCATCCCTCATAACATGAACTTAAACTATCAATGTGCATGCAAATGAAAGTGTTTACTAAAGACAAACCACTGCCCAGCTGCTGCAGTGAAAGTTTGACTCAATAACCCGTGACACCACCTTTTGAACCCTGTGACGTCAGCGACATCTCGGAAATGGCTCCTTATAAAACACCCATTGGTTCACAAACAAAATCGTCCTAGTTGTCCTGGCAGACAAGATTGGCTGTGCCCAGATGGACAGCCAGCACCAGCAGAGCTCCTCTAATGACTGTGTGCTATGGGCCTTCCTCTGAGTCATTCAGATGGCAGATTTACTGGAACACTCTGGCCGTGTACTATGGCCAATTGTGTGTGTGTGTGTGTGTGTGTGTGTGTGTGTGTGTGTGTGTGTGTGTGTGTGTGTGTGTGTGTGTGTGTGTGTGTGTGTGTGTGCGCGCACGTGTCAGTACATGTGTGTGTCATAGCGGTAGGGGGCAACCTCTTGTATTTCATCACAATAAGAGTTGTCACCTGAGGGGATGTGCCCAGGTAGGATGAGTGATACCAAGAGACATAAAGTTTTTAATCTCTTAACACACAAGCAAAGAGAAATAACACAACAAGCTGCAAAACTTGAGAAAAAAGCAGCTTAACATTCAAATAAAAGCTATGTGGAATGGTTTGCTTACATATGAGCTCTGCTCTGTCTTACAAACTGTGTACAATCCTGAAGCCGATTTCTCTCCGAAATCCAAAAACTACAGCAATTGTTTACTTTATATTCCCTTAGAGAGGGCCAGTCTTGGGTTTGTGGGTAAACTCATGAGCAAGGCACTAATGCTTCCAGGGTCAGTTGTTAATTTCTGCATATAGCTCATTGGTTAGATAATATTTTTTGCACGACTGGTGTCAAAGGTTCCAGTCGTGTTATTTCAAGTGTGGATTTAAACATTACATAAAACCGAGGACTGTTACTGAAAAGAAGCCAAGTGCTCTGGATATGGGATCAGTGTTATCATCTCAATTGATGAGCTAATCAATACACAAGCATAAATTCCTGCTGACCACAATGGAGGAGGATACACCGGACTGACAGAGAGAATGAGACTATTACCTTTCCCAGCAGTAAGCTGGAAAACCAGGAGTCATTATCAAGCCAAGGTGTGTTGGCATCATACATAAATCTTTCTCAGTCACACCAATATGGCAAGGACAACACTGCCATTTGGAGAGCACAATTAAAATAACTCTGACCTACTGTGTGTTTCAACAAAACAAATGGCTGATTGAAAAAATTACCCAGCGAATGTACAGGTTTTTAATTGTGGCTAGAACGATCTCCTCCCATAAGTCTGTCTCGAGGTGTCCTGGCAGCACTACAGCGATTTAATTGCTTTCAAATACTGAGGCCAGCGGAAAACAAGTGGTAGATGGAGATTCACACTCTGGATGGATGCCAAGCTAAAGGGGGCGGGGGCCAACACTGGGGAGAGAAGATAAGTTTTAGGGACCGTATTAAGTACTGATCAGAGAGCAGTGAGAGATGGGGGAAAGAGTGACCAGTAGATTTTCGATATGTGGATGGGCCGACATACTGCCAATGAAAACAACACCTTAGATTCAGGAGCCTCCATTTACTATGTCAGTGAGACCTTCTCCATGTCCATTTGTACATGCACGCATATACGCAAACACATTATCTTTTCTAGCCTCGGAGTTTGTGATGTTCTTGTTCTGCCTCTTTGTTACTGTTCCTTATTTTACCTGTTGTGAATTTTTGTTGGTGTTGTTTATTAACCACATTGTGATTACCCTTTTAAAAAAGTTTCATTAACAGATCTGAGCAGCATCTTTTGTGGCCCACAATATGTTTGAATAGAGATGAATCACCGATGGAACCAGACAAGGTGAGGTGGTCTATTTCAAGCGTCCCTAAACTACCACAGGGATGGGATTTAGGACGGCAGCGCAAGTGCCAGAGTATTGAAGCAATCGCATGGATGAAGCTGAAAATCAGCTGAGCATCCTTTTCTGAAATGCACAGCTTTCCTAACATACCATTTTAACTACTCCTGCTGAGTCTTGCTGCACCCCAAAAAGCTATAAACCATTCTAAAAGGCCTCATTTTGAATCAGTGTGGATATTTTTGACGACTTGACCAACAACTATGACCGATGAGTTCCCTTCATACTGATTCAGTGAAGCTGAACAAGTCATCCACCGTGTGTTTGTACCAGTTGACAGTTCCTTTCCCTGTTGTAGCCTTATTGTGAAATTAAGCCATCTCTGTATCTTTGCTGCATCCTAGCCCGAAGGGGATGTCTTATGTACACCAGTAAAAGGTGGATGATTTGCAGCTAACCAAGTCGGCTTGATGGTGGATTACATGCCAGGTGACTTACTGTAGGATCTCTTTTCGGGTGAAGAAAGTGCAGTCCTGTGAACACAGAAAGGAAACACCGCCCAGTTAGACTGGAAAAACACAACAGGATCCAGGAGCTCAAGGAGAACTAAGAATGCAGGCAAGCTTAGTCATGGGGGCATTATATTAGTTAGCCAATACACAGGAGAGGATCTGCTTTCATGTCATCAATCAGTGCATGACAGGAGCATCATACAGGGGATGCAGAGCCTCTCCTCCAGTTCAGCACAGCGAGGAGGGACACAGGCTTGTGTTGCTTCACACCAGGGCTCAAAATACTCTAATCTGTTCTGTGCTATTCTATTCTCATCTTCTACTGTTGGTCAGGCAAAGGGGAACACAAGTACTGCAGTTTTAATGGAGTAAAACTATTTATAAAATCAGTTTCAGCCTATAAATGGTTAGAAAGGCAATGTTTCAACAACCTTCTTCCAAATGACCAACATCCTCGATTCAGTGCCAAAACATCTGCCCAGTTATAAATCAATTATATTCCAATTTGGGGGGGGGGGAAACAGCTAAATGCATAACATAGTTTAAAGCTTAAAAAAAAGAGGCAGATTTTCACCTGGTACGCCTCGAACTGTTCATCCGTAAACGTGGTTTGCTTGTTGCCCATCCTCGTTGAGTAATTTTCCCATCACACAGACGTGTTACATCGGAAGTTCCCGGTGTATTCCTCTGCTCCATTCATCTACAACATCTTCACTTCCCCGATAACCGAGAGACAGGAAACCAACATTCACCTCTTAGATTTTCTTTCCCTGCTGTTTCCGATTAGAGACGGGAGTGTGAACCAGTTGATGAAAGCCAGATATTGTTTTTTTTTTGCAATTATTATTATTGTTTTAGCACAAAAAGAGCCCTTTTACATATGCTCGGGGAGGCGTTTCAGGTGGTCCTCACTCCTTGTTGAATGTTGGAAGCATCAGCGGATTGTTGCAGGACGTTGCGGACGAGATAGTGCGGATGCAATTTACACTCTGCCGCTAGATGGCGACGTGGGGGAACAACTCAGTCGCGCTTGGTATCGTTTTAGAAAAAATGCCCAGCCGGCATTTTTTTTTTTTTGCACGGACATTTTGCTTGTTCATAAAATGAACTTATGTTTGGATTTTTCAACAGAAAAAATATTGTAAAAACCACAGAGTAGGTTAGCAGAGTCACTTTCTTATTCGGCTATTTTCTACTCCTCTGTTCCATCAACTTTATCTAGTATTTTACTATGCATCTGCCACTGAGTAATTTCTCTCTACCCCCATCCTTAGAGAAGATAATTTTGGAATAACATTATCTTGGCAGGATATCTTTAAGTGCAGACTCGTACAGGTCAATAGTATCTCTTACAAGGTTGCAATGGGTAGTCCTAACGCTTTCTGGTGGTTTGCAGGAGTCACTTGATGATCAGTAGGCTAATCAATGCGTATAGGCCTACTGTAAAGTTGCGCTCGCGTTGAGGTTGTTTAAATTAAAGGCTAATGTCTCCGTTTAAGATTTAAACTGCATTTACTCACTCTAAAGGCTCTACTATCAGTTAACACCGGATTACATAACCTGATATAGACTGAAATCAATGAAATTTTGAATACCATCTACAAAAAAAAACGCACATCGAAGGAGTTGGCACGTCCTATATAATCTCGTCCAATACAATCTCGGGGTTTGTGGGTCAGCACTACATACCTGTCAGATTTTCTTCCTCTTTCATGTATTTACTACAAGCAGAATGCATGCAACAATGACATGGTCAAGCGAATCGGTGACAGCAGATAGGACGTCCCATTGATATAAGCATATAAAAATGCACACAACTTTAATGTTCTCATTCTTTGAATACAAAATGGGGACAGTCCAAAAATAAATGAGAAGCATACACGGTTCACAAAAAGAACAACTAACATCGATATCCTTTTTTTGCATGTTTTGTAGAAACGCTTCAGACGGATAACCTCGGTGTGTGACGTTAAAAGGACATTTCTTTCACGTTGTTAGCAATGAAATACTTTAAATGTGGAGCCCTGACTTTTTTTCTTTTCTTTTTTACCCCTCCAAGGCGGGTATTCTTCATCAGACCTGGCACTCGTGACGAGCCGCTGTGACGACAACTTCCTACCAGTGACGTCACTCATTTCCGCGCCGGCCACTCGCACAGCGGCGGGCGGGACCAAATCACCGCACCAGTATGGCCGGCAACGCGTGGAGGTCAATGGTAGGAAAATGTTGTCTGGCAAACTGTGTAGATTAAACTGACATTCGTATTAACTCTGCAGTCATGTGTCCTGTTCGAGTTGAAGTGTTCCGGCTGCTTCTGTAATCGTCCGATCACCATTTACTCTATGCGGCCTTTACTGTGCGTGTCCTTCAGCGTGACTACAGCGTGTACATGAGGTTTCCGCAATGTTAGACAAGGGTGACATGACATACAGTCAGAGTGTCTCGACCTTCCTCCCGCCGTCTTTTATGGGATTCTCAGGGGAGACATTATTTACCGTAACTGTCAGCGTTTGCCAATGACCTGTTCTCTATGTGCTTTCTTTCAGCTGTCCCATGTCGTGGGGGCGGCAAAGAGACCGGCAGTATGTTCACGGCCCTTCTCCAGAGGGGTGAGTGTTCAGTTCGCCGCCGGGCCCTTCCTTCTGCAGTGGCCCTACAATAGACACGTAAACGACTGATGTAGATGTCATTGTCATTGCGATGGCTTCCCTTAATTGACTTTGCTATTGCGTTCCTGCACTGGTTCTTTCCAGTGGCCTAACGTGATCGAAAGGTCAAACCCGAAGTGACAGTAATCCTATTCCAACGTGTACCTGCCATGCTCCACAGATGCAGACTGTTACCCTGATTCCCGGAGATGGAATTGGACCAGAGATCTCTTCAGCTGTCATGAAGATCTTTGAAGCTGCAAAAGTGAGTTTTTAAATACCTAGTTTAAGATTTCTCTCTATTTTATTTAATTTTTTTTAGAAAATGTTTATCCTTTGATTTACATGTAGTCCTTAAATGCATTACTGAGTCAGAAATAGCTTGTGTTGTAAATCCTTGAAATTGGTGAGTTTAAGCAGCATTCAAGACAACTTGGATATTTTAACTTATACATTTTAACTTCTGACATCATGCATTGATGCTGTTTACTCTGGGGGGGAAAAGAAATGCATCTATGGTTTTTTTTGTTGCTGTGATGTCACTGGTGCTCAGGTTTGATAAACCAGAGCTCTGAAATGATAACTGATTTTTCAACCTGAAATTCCAAGTTTGACAACTGTTCAGTTTATTTGTTTTTTTTCCACAGGTGGAATCTGTACTTTTTTGCTCGTTCTGAGTTGTAATGAATCATAACACTATCTCTGTTGCTTCATTAAAGGCACCCATTCAATGGGAAGAGAGGAATGTCACAGCAATCAAGGGCCCGGGAGGCAAATGGATGATCCCTCAAGATGCTAAAGAATCCATGGACAAGAGCAAGATAGGACTGAAAGGTATGCTAGGTTATCCATCCCATCTCCTGTAAAAAAAAAAAATTACCTGTACCACTTCTGCTAAAAACAGGTTTCAATTAAACTGTCTTTATGCATGCTCAATAATCTAGGTAAGGAAATCACAAAATTGAATCAGTTAATCTGGACACAACGTTTGTTGAGAGAAACGTTTCATCACTCATCTAATGCCCCTTTTCCACTACATGGTACCGGCTCAACTCGACTTTTTCATTTTCCATTACTGGAAAGTACCGGCATTTTGGTAACTGTTACCACTTTGCTGGTACCACCTTTGTTGAAGTTCCAAAAAATTAGTGAGTACCATAATCAACATAGACCAGCTACACTGAGGGGATACTGTTACGGTAATGGAAAACGACACTCATCGAGTCGAGTTGAGCCAGTACCATGTAGTGGAAAAGGGGCATACGTGACCTCTTCAGTCTCAACAGACTGCAGGTATCCTATATATATATATATATATATATGTATATAGTATATATAAATGCCTTCACCTAAAACGAGTAAAACATAATTTAATACAAGGATAGTAATGATTCACTATATATTCAAATGTGAGGCTGCACCCTAGATGACAACACTATTTGGTGCTCTATAGTGTCCCTTGGCAATATTTTCTGTTGTTCGGTGGCACAGCGTAGTTGAGACAGCCGCAGAAGAATCCTGTTGCTTTTTGCGAGAACTGCTGCCAAGTTGACAAATGGATCTGCCGGTTGCCGGAACTGCTGCCGAGTTGACTGAGCGGAGCCGCCATGGTATACCCTTCCCAGGTACTGATAGCTGGGTAGGCTGTGCCCGGGGATTTGAATTCAGTTACCTCCTCCTAGCCTTTGCCTAAAGAGGCATCAACCCACAACGCAGCAGGTGGATTTGAAATCAGAGTTCCCTTCTCCTATCCCAATGTGTTGGCTGGACTTGGTACCATGGGAAGTACCATACAGACATGCAGGAGGACCAGGTCTATCAGTAGGGAAGTTGTCCTTAGCCAAAGGGCCCTTGCTGAGGTAAGGTGCTACCCCTCTACAGACTGCGGTTACAGTTTAGCATCTTACCCGAGACATAAATATATAACCCAGGACATAAATATATAACCCAGGACATAGTGTCTTACCCAGTGCAGGTATCCCCACCCTTATAAACAATACAGTGGCATAACGATACCTGCAGTCAGTTTAGACTGAAGAGGTCACTTAGATGAGTGATGAAACGTTTCTATCAATAAACGTTGTGTCCAGGTGAACTGATTCAACTCTCTGTGATATCAATTAAACTGTTGTTGTGCTAATTTTGAAATTGCAAATAAGAACGGAATGAAAATTGCACAAAAAAAAACAAAAACAATAATTGCAAAACACTTTTAACACTCATTTGAGATGGAACAATTTCTGACAAGTTAATAATGGGGTTATGAACATATTAAGAGCATTTAAAAGACATTTCTGCTAAATTCAACAGCAAGTAATGCATCTCAATCCCTTTGTATGTGTCTTGGAAATGTGCACTGTTTTGTCCAGTGCACAACAAAATATTTATATTTTAAAAAGCAGCTAATGGAAACACACCTGATACTCAATTTAGATTTTCTACTCCAAAAGGTTACTTTTAACTTTGATAAAAATTGTATGTAAACATGGATACTGTGTCACACACATCTCTTTTCCATGATATCCTTCTTTACTCTTCTCACCCCTATTTCAATCTGCTCTCACTTCAGTGAAATTTGACCAGAGATCAGAACCATTTCCTCACATGTCATCAGTCACTTGTTGCCTTTAAAGACCCACACCAACTGTTACAGGGTGTTTCAGATCAGATGGAGCAGGGGGTTTTCTAACCTTAACACTCTCTGACTCTTCTCCAATCTAGGACCCCTGAAAACCCCCATTGCTGCAGGCCATCCCTCCATGAATCTGTTGCTGAGAAAGACCTTCGACTTGTACGCCAATGTGCGCCCTTGTGTGTCCATTGAGGGCTACAAGACCCCCTATACTGATGTGGACTTGGTCACCATCCGTGAAAATACAGAGGGCGAGTACAGTGGCATTGAACACGTGGTAGGTATAGTCGTCCGCATGTGTGAATAGATAGTATGTGTGTGTATGCTTGTGCATGGTTTTGTATATGTGTGTAAATATACACACACACAGAGCTGTCATACTATGCAATTTCTGTCTTGCAGTTTGGCTATAAAGACAGTGATGACTGTTGCCGCCTTCTGACCTTTCTTCTTGGCCTATTCTCAATGTGCCAGAATTCGTGACACTAGAGGAAAAGCCTACTGTTGTGTGCCCCACTGGTTGGAAGTTATTTGGCACTGAAGTACACATTATTTATTAATAACTCAAGCCTTAACTCGGCGTTCTCTTTGTTCTCATATGGACTGCCCTTAACAGTTGTTTTAAAGAAATTGCAAAATTTTTGACTGTATTTAAGTATATTTTGGCTACATTTTGATGACATTGCGTCTAGTGAGCCCAGAGTCTCATTCTTTATGTCCTAGGATCCAGGTGATGCATTAACTGTCTGGTTAGTTTTGTTTTCTGGCTTCATGTAAAGCTGGTGATTTTATGTCAATCCAACAGGGGGTGCATTTTCTAATTTGCTATCCCATAGTTGGCTAACTATTGTATCAGTAGGCAGTTAATTTTATTTAATAAAGACTAATGGGGAAAAGTATTTACTAATGGGTTTAATACATACCTCTATTAAGTGCATGTTGTTACTGTCAAGTAGCACAATTGAGCAAGCACTAACTCCATACCCTTTGTCATGGGAGAAGTCAAGTTATGGTTATTGCAGTTTGCACAAATGCTCCTAGTGTTGCGTATGAGTAAATGTTTTCTAAAATATTACATCAAGCAGTAATGCCAGGTAATAATGAAAACTCTCCAATATACTTGTGCAGCTGTTAGTGTCGCTTTTTGCCCACACATGTTACTGCAGAAGGAGGGACATGTTTTATCAACATTATAATGTCTATCAGAACTCGTCATTTCAGATGGTTATGTCGTGCCCCTGATTTTTATTGTGTTGAAAGAAAACACCACTGTGAGAGCGTCTGGATTTCTCTAAGAATTTGTTGGTTGGAAGGTTTAACCTTGAAGAGAACTAGACGACCCCATCCCTTAACGCTCAGTTGTTTCAACGGGAGTTATCTGCCTCGCCTCAATGCCGCGGTTGAATTAGATTCTGTTCTGTAGGACGACTAGCTGGATCGGATAGGGCACACATGTCCTTGTTCCCTCCAAGCTTTCCTCTAGGTGAGGGTGCAACTGATCTGCCAACACAAATACTCCTCCGTTTTTTTTTATTACCAGTGCTCCCCCAACCTTACTGTTCATACTCTATCAGACTCTGTTTGGCTCCTCTGTGTGGTTCATTTTGTGCTCCAGGGGCAATGTTTACACTGTCAACACAAACCTAGACGCTTTTTCTCCACTGTGACTAATTTCCAGGCCTAGATGTTAGAACAGTGTTACACGGTGTTACGGTTTCATTGGCTCAGAGTTTTACATTGTTGGCATTTCAATCTGCCACTATTTATTCCTCCTGCACCAAGCGGAGTAGATGTGCAAACTACCACATACTTAAGAAGTAGATATGGGGGGGGGGGGGGGGGGAGACAACCTTCTAAGGTGTAACAGCTTTATCTTTACGAAGGTCACCTGGTCTGTACAGATGAGGAACAATGGTGTAAAGAGCATGGAAATTATTAGAAAATTAACACTCAGGTGCACGCGAAAAGGTTCAAGTGTAGCCGGCAGGGAAACTCCCACCAGTGTCCCTCAAAGCTCTTCTCACTTTTCTGGTCTACTTTTGATGTCACTTCCTGCACAGTCCTGTTGTTGCTAACATAAACTGCTCAACCTTTTTGTTGTACCTGTCTACACTCGCTTTTGTTTTTTTCCCCTCGCTCTTTTGCCAAGTGGAAACAGTGACCGGTTTCCTCTTTTCATTTTTCAAGCTTAGTGCAAACAACAAGGCAGTTGACTTGATTGAAATTCTTTTTATGTAACCAATGTAATTTTTTATTTTATGTTTGATATCATATAGAATTGAATGTTGGCCTGTGTTGTTGTTGTAGATTGTGGAAGGAGTTGTGCAGAGTATCAAACTGATAACGGAGAAAGCCAGCAGACGCATTGCTGAGTATGCCTTTGAATATGCCCGAAATAACCAAAGAACCAGTGTGACAGCCGTTCACAAAGCCAATATCATGTAAGTAAGAATCTGGAGCCTTAATGGAAGAAGTGCATCTTCTTGACACTTCTTTCACATTCTCATTCAATGTATGATAATTTTGACTCTTGTACTTCTTGCCATTGGTTGCTTTTGATGTTAGTGGTTTACGAAATCCAGTTACTGCTACTATTGAACACCCTCTTAATTGGATAAGGGTGTCAGATAAATGCTCAAAGTAAAGACTAACTCCAAAAGAGTATGACTGGAAGCCCAACCCCTTGGCCTCTTGAATCGCTAAAATTTAATTTGAATTTTAGCAGTCCAGGTAGGGTAGTACCAGGGCCCTTATACTCAGTCTGCAGTACTGTAAAGTCTTTTGCAGTACCAGGACTGGGTGTTTAGAAGATTTTCAGTACTGTTCAGAAACGTCACATGATACAAGATAATCAATATTTCAATATCTTCTAACTCAAAGGACTCTTCATTATGAGATGGTTTGAATTTTGCTGACATTACCAGATGCCATTTGCTTATACATATATGGAGTCAGACCATGTTTAGTTAATTTTATTTGAATACCATCATACAAATAGGCATTGTAGTTATGCAGATGGGCAGGTTTTGTTGAAAGGGTACCTAATGGATTTTGCTTTGTTCAAAACTGATGTGATATAAGTTTATAAATGACTTGTATATAAATTTAATCTCAATAATAAAAAATGTGCATTTTTAAAAAAATAAAATATTGCACTCACTGTATAGTTGGTGCTCAGCCCATTGATAGTAACCTACTAAAGTGACCCTTTATGCCCCCCTGTCTAACAACACAAAATGCCTCAATTATGTTTTTCCGCTGACTGTTTGTGTGTGTGTGTCCTTGTGTTGTCAGGCGTATGTCTGATGGACTGTTCCTGAGGAAGTGCCGGGAGGTGGCAGAGAAGTTCAAGGACATCAAGTTCACTGAGATGTACCTGGACACTGTGTGTCTCAATGTAAGTGAGCAACTGTAGCCTGGAGGGTAAACGTAGTGTGACCGGAAGGTCAACTGTTCAAATCCTGGATGGTGAAGACGCTCAGTAGCAACAGTAGACTGAGGCTATAATTGGGCATCTCCCATTTTCCCACTTTACGCTCTACATTCTGTTTAAATTTAAAGTTTGAAAAATGCACAAATTCACAATTAGCTTTTGCCGGATAAATAAGGAAGGTCCAATCATCAGAGGGTCACAAGTTTCATTATTGAAGTGTCTTGTTGAGCAGAACCTGAAATTTAAATATAAGCAAACTTATCCACAAAATTCAGGCTTTCCTGGTGCTACCTTTTTGGAAGCACCTTCTCCAAAAAGTATATTTTTATACATACACACACACACACACACACACAAGGATTGACTATATACAGGTGAAATAAGAGGTGATAAAGTGCAATGGTGCAGAAAATATATCAGAGATGCTGAAATAGATGTTAGCAGGAAACCAAACCAGCTGTGATAGGAGTGCATGGATATCTATTCTCACCTCCGATGCCTTTACCTTTCAGATGGTGCAGGACCCCACTCAGTTTGACGTGCTGGTAATGCCAAACCTGTATGGCGATATTCTAAGGTCAGTATTGAACAGTTTTTTTGTTTTAACTAACATTTAAAAATCTCTCAAAGCTTTGATCTTAATTTATGTTTGAACTCAGTCATTCTGAAAAAGGCCTTCCTTAATTTATCTAAAATCCCTTAAAGTGCCTTGAATTTGATTTTGTTCTTTCAGTCGAGAGAATAGACTTTCAGTTCTTTATATAATATATGTGTGTGTGTGTGTGTATGTGTGTGTATATATATATATATATATGTATATATATCAATACTGATACAGGAAAAAAAACTTTAATACATTGCAGTACAGGCCTGTTTCGTGCGTCGTGCACTCATCACCTGCTAATGTAGTTCAACAAAGAATCATACAGTTTACGTTGTCCAGCATCACGCCCCTAATTTCGGTTGGACAGCAGCCAGTCAGATGAGGAAACATGTAAACTATTGAATTCTTTAGCAGTTGCCTTTAAACACTGCCACCCAGAACTCGTTTCATTTGGAAAGTGCTACTATTGGTTGCTGTCCAACCGAAATTAGGGGTGTGACGCTGGGCAGCGTAAACTGTATGATTCTTTGTTGAACCCCATTAGTAGCTGATGAGTGCGCGACGCACGAAACAGGCCTGTACTGCAATGTATTAAACTTTTTTCCTGTATTGATATTCCGCTCCTCATTAGTTGAGCACTTAGTATAACAACACCATTGACGGTTTCGGAAAAAAATGCTATATACATATATATGTGTGTGTCTATATATATATTGACATATATATATATATATATATATATATATATATATATATATATATATTGATACATATCAACATATCAATGTCCATATGAATTTGTGTGTTTTTGTGTTGCAGTGATCTGTGTGCTGGTCTGATCGGAGGACTGGGGGTCACTCCCAGTGGGAACATTGGAGCAAACGGTGTTGCCATATTTGAATCGGTTTGTGTTTTTTGTGCCTTGTAGGTTGTTTTAGGGGGAGAGGAGGATTTAAACTTTTGGTTGCCCTTATTTTTTTCTCTAGTGCTTGAACTGTATTGCAAGCTCTTCTTGGTTTTGATTGGGTCCATTGATATTAAAACAGGGTCCCTGGGAAATATTCATAGCTATAAAATCAGAAAGTTGTTTAATGTTTGTCTTAGTGTTGGTGTGCATTGAAAATCTACTTCTGATAAATGTGGGAAGCTTAAAATAAAAAAAATAAAACTGCTCACCTAGGAGTAGTTTGTGACTAACCTTTGTCCTCTGGGTAAAATGCCAGCTTGTGTTTCTATAAAAGCAGTCATCGGCAATTGAATGTATTGGTATTACCCAGCATTGCCTCACATTTTGTTTTTAGTGAAAAAAGATTGACTAATAACAAAATGAACCAGTGAATTTTAAATTAGCATTTTGAAAAACAAATCAAAGGCAAAGTGATTAAAACAGGGATAAGATAGTTACGGCCAAGCCAAGGTTAATATTTCCATCAGTATAAAATGTTTACTGTTTTATTTATTTATGAAAAGGGTGTTTCAGTAAAAACAAAAATGTGTTATTACAATGAAAATGAAAAATGAGACTGAAATGTGTAAAATCTCAATTCAACTCTGTTGTCTTGGTCTCCAGGTTCATGGCACAGCCCCTGACATAGCAGGTTTGGACATGGCCAACCCAACAGCTCTGCTTCTCAGTGCGGTGATGATGTTGCGTCACATGGGGCTCCATGATTATGGCAAGAAGATTGAGATGGCTTGTTATGACACTATAAGAGACAAGAAGGTGAGGGTTTCTTGTGCTCAGTGCATTTAAGGGCTAATGGGGTCCAGAAGAGACGTTTCATCTGTTTACTTGTTCAAAAAAATATGAATGAAAACCTGTTTTGTGGTTATCGTGTTTCTAACTGATGTTCTGTGTTTTTCCTAGGTACTGACCAAGGACCTAGGTGGGAACTCCAAGTGTTCAGAGTTTACAGCTGAGATTTGCCGTAGAGTTCAGGATCTGGACTGAATCTGCTTTAACGGATGTAGCCATTGTAGGAGCTCCATAGTTCTACTGCATGCTTGCTGAACTACTTCTGCACTTTGGCTCCAGCCCTAAGATTAATTGTTGAATTGTCTAGAAAAATCAAGTTACAAAAAAAATGTCCATGTGTCCTGGTAATCAGTTTGTTTAGAGAGAAGTTTGTGCTCATTTCACCTATTTGGTTTTATTGTATAACATTCTGGGAGGACTTGTATGGCATAATAATGCAGGATAGATGCAGCATGGAGGATTTTTTACAATGGCTACTACCACTGCAGTTCAGTTAACAACACCTTTAATGAGTACTTGACATAAGTGGAATTTGTGGATTGGGCAATACTCCACAAAATCTATCAAGCAGAAAGTCACATTCACAACATATGTACGCACAATGTAAAATACATGACCAAGTTTGGCGGAAATAGTTATTAAAGGGTTGGTACCTACTAAAAGGTACATCTCAACTACTTTGCCACTCCACCTACTCTGACAGTTTGGATATTTGCTGTTTTTTAATTGTCAAACAATGTAACTGCTTAAATGTCGTTTATTTATTATTTCTACTTCATGTCCACAGATATCAATGTCTTCTGCAGTGCAGTTCATCTTTAAACGTGCATATATAAAGAAAACTAGATGGAGACTTGTTCCGTGTCATTTTTTTTCCCTCCTGAAAAGTAGAAAGTAGCTGCTGAATATTGTCAAGGTGCTCCTTGCCATGCATCACCAAGTTAAAATTAGGATTCCATGGCTTCAATTACAAGAGCCACTGGAGGAAATGGTGTTTACGTTTGTATCATACAATACATTTAAACTGACTCGTGTCATTTGGAAAGTGCTGCACTGTTGAAAGGCTTGCACCCACGGGTTTCTGGGGACAGCTGAAAAGGCGGATTTGGAGGAGCGGATCTGGCAACCCGTCAGGGAGCAAGCGCCTCTTCCTGGAGCTGACGCTGTTAGACCCACGCCTCCTCGCTTCCTCTTCAGCTCTATTGGTACACCATCCACCATCTAGCGGCTGTAGAAGGGGTCTTGGGAGATTGGCGATTATATCAAATTTCGAGAAAACTGAGGAACGAGGAGGTGGAGATGGCGAAAACCTACGACTACCTTTTCAAACTGCTTTTAATCGGGGACAGCGGCGTCGGCAAGACGTGTCTGCTGTTTCGCTTCAGTGAGGACGCCTTCAACACAACCTTCATATCGACTATAGGTGAGTTTCCTGCTGTTTCTGGTGAACGCCGTTCTCTGACAAATGTAAGGCCCGCGGGAAACGAAACCCCGACATATAAGGCAGGTTTGTTAGCCGCGTGAAGTGACAGTGTGACAATTGGAAAAAAAAAAACGTGAGGAACAGGAAGAGGCCTGTGGGTTACATTATTATAAACCTTAATGCGCCAGTACAGATGTGGCTGTGAAACATCACCGCCGCTCACCTCCTGCCCTTACGCCAGATGTTGTAACACACCCATGAAATCCCACAGCATCATCGTTAAAGCGCCGTTGTAGGACTATGCAGACTATGTGGGTTGCAACCGGAACAGGCAATGAATTTAGGTATCGATAGGTGCGCAGAATAAAGGAGCGGGAATGCCACAGCATGAAACTAGGGTATACAAACCTTGTTGAGATTTAACATGCAGCCCATTTTACTGTCACCTTCAGCGGTTGCCTTTAAACACTGCCGTTCAGAATGAGGGATGTTTTCAGTCTAGATTCGGACTTTCACATCTTCGTTTGGATAAACTGACTAAAAAACAAGTTTTTACAGAAGAGATGTGCTCAAAGGACACGACTCACGTGACTATCTGGTCATATCCCGTAGGTAATCGTTTTTTTTAATGTTTTATTTGTAATATTATTCAGGGTTATACCACTGTATGTTAATGACTCTTTGGTAAATGGATAAAAAGAAGAGACAAAATTTGAATTTACATACTTTGGCAAAGTTTATGAAGAGAGGTGTTGTTTTTAGGATGGCTTTGCAATGTTGAGTAAATTAAGTGTGTAGGTCCAAATTAACGAGAGGTTTAAGTCGACCTGGGTGTAGAATTAGAGGCGGGTCTGGGGTCAGTTTGATGCTTTTCCCTCCGATAAATAAAATGTTTTATGACCAAGTAAACTAAACTGACGCCTGATCACACTGACCCCCCCCCCCCTCCTTGAAAAAAGCTTTGCTATTGCTGTCTGAACAAACAAGCTTTGAAAATCAAATTGAACAAAAATAGCCTGTTTGAAATTATAAGGTTTTTAGGCCTAAATTTAAGGTCAGGTTGGCTCAATTTAGCAACCATGAGGTTAGGGTCAGGGATTTATGGTAAGGTGAACAAAATCAAAGTAAAAGACTGGAAATGTAAGGCTAGAATTAAACACAAGCATGTGTTTTAGCCCAGGATGAATAAACTGTAGAGATTTATTCTAACACAGCAGAGGGAATTCAGCTGCTGATTAAGATAGTATTTTTTTTTTTTTTTTTACAAGAGTTGAAGCCAAAGCACCATTTAAGCAGATTTGATGCTTTCTATCACACTGATTTCAGAAAATTCTTATCTGTAGAAGGTGATTTTTTTTTTTGTTGCATTGCAGCAACAAGTGCTTTTTTCACTCTGGTGTGTATTTCTGAAATTATTCAAAGGCCCAAAGGTCATGAAACTTGGCGTCATTTATGACATTAGAAAGTATTAATCAAAGAAAGAATGAAAAAAAAAACCTCTCAAAATTACCGTTGCAGTTTTTTTTTTTGTTTTTTTTTTTTTACCGCTGCAGCAACATGAAACTAAATTCGTTGTGAATGAACTCATTTCAAGAGTGAAATTGTTTTAATCGAAAAGCACATAGAAAGTTAGTGCAGCCCATAGCTTAACACTTTTAGCCATAGGTGTGTACAAGTGCTTCCACTTTTCCAGGGGTGATGGGACACTCCTTACTCTGCAGTCAGATTGGAGGGGGTGAACATTAATCTTGACACAATGATATCTCAAAATGGGGACATTTTTCCCCATTACACACATCGCCACACACGGACGATCAGGTTAGTCTGTCTAGGTTGTGTCTTCCACTATGTGCATGCACGCACACAGACCATGTATCTTTCCTGTGCGTCAGAGCACAGGGCAAAGCTGTTGAATTGTTTCAGTCCTGTGTGTCACTCTTCAGTCTTCCTGACGGAAACAGGAAGTAGGAACTGTCTATTTCTCTCAACAGGATGAAGATGCTCAGTGCATGTGAGCAGTGTGTCGTCGTTGCCCCCCCCCCCAACACCACCACAGTTGTCGGTACTTAGTGCTTTGTCTTACTGTAACCTCACGCCCACTTATAGCAGACAGAAGCCACGATGAGACAAGGCATGTTGCCGCTGTTTGCTTGCTTTTGTTCCTGCCCGCCTTTGTTTAGGTGAAGCTCGGGGCCGTGTGCTCCTCCGAGTGTCTCTGCTGCTGTAAACAGTCTGAGTCTGAGCTGGTCTTCTCATACGCTGAGCTCACAGCCAGTGCCGGCTGAGGCATTTCTTCAAGTTGTGTTTGTGTGTAACTGAGTGGGTTGAGAACGACTCTAACATTGCCAGAGTTAGAGGTTCCTGTTGTAGCTCAGGCAGAGGGAGGACAATTGGTTGATTTTGATGGCAGACTTACATAAAATGCCCCTCCCCCCTCTCTTTTTTATCTTGCTGGTGTAAGTGGTCTGCAGCTTATGCAAACTTGCATGCATGTAAAAATTCCATAGACTAGCAAGACCTGTTTTCAACTGTTATTTGCTATTAATTGTTTGCATTTGTGGGGAGTAGATGGGAGGAATCAACCACATCAGGCCAGCTCAGATAGTGTCAGGAGAGTTGTGTTCCCCACATTACATTAGCCACAGGGTTGTGGGTTCAATTCTAGCATCTCACTATGATGGTGTTTTGTCCCTGTGTTGTAGTCCACATACGTGCATGTTAGATGAATTGGTGACTAAAATTTGTGTGTGTGATGGCAGTGCAGTAGACTGGCAACCTTTTATGCGTGTCTCCCTGGCTTCTGCCCAAGGGAATGCAGGGAGACGCTTAAGCCCCCCTTGTGACCCTGAAGGCTAGTTACGAGGATGGATGTCAAATATTTCTTCTAACCTTGTAGTCATTTAATGGGCAAACCCCTGGTTGCACTCTTCCACAGTGAGTAAGCTGCAACAATACTGAGAATTGTTTGTCCTGTTTGATCCTGGTGATGGAATCAAAAGCATGTTAATCTCCAAGTCCAATTAATCTCCACACATTAGTTTTGGTGACACTGGTGAAGAAAGGTATTGACAACTTCCATCGTAATACTACCAAAGGAAATACTGACACAATAGGACTTCAAAAATGTAATTGGGGTGGGAGTCAAGACTTTCTAAGCAGACATTCTTTGGGTACAATGCAGTGCATACAGAGAGTAGCCGAGATAACACACATCATATGAGAAATAGACTACACACATCACTGTAATTTGACAGCTTTATTATATATTTCGCTCTACAGATAGATTAGATATCACTCTACATATCGACAGTAAAATATACATATCACTCATTAGACATATTATTATATGTATCACCCTACATATAGACACCCTACATATACGTATCCCTTGAATATACATATGGACAGTACACTACATCTCATATTATTTGAATGGATGGATAATTTCATTGATTTATTTTTATCATACAGTTTTATTCTACCACTACTTGTTAGACCCATGGTCTTCCTGGTGGGGAATGGCTAGATTAACCTTCACCCCCCCCATCCTTTGCAGCATCAGTATTGAGCCCATACTTCTTCATTCAGTGGAACCTACAGTCAACTGAATGTGGTTGAATTTTAAATGAGCGCCTACATTTCCTCCTCTGGTTTGGTCTGACAGAGGCTACACTGTCAGAAATCTGCTTGGAGTCTCGTGAGTGTCAGCTGACCAGCTGTTGTTTGCTGTGTGTGTGTGTGTGTGTGTGTGTGTGTGTGTGTGTGTGTGTGTGTGTGTGTGTGTGTGTGTGTGTGTGAGTATTTGTGTGTGTTTTATTTTCTGACCAATCAAAAACAGGCTGGGTAATGATAGTGGGCTTTGGGTGGTCAGAGAAGTCATAATGCACTGTGTATAGAGGATCATGGCATTGCTTTATAAGAATTAAATTATATGTGTGCATGTGCTGACCATTCGTATACAATGCATGTGTATCCCTACTTGTGACTGATATTTACATCCGTGTATGTAACCTTGGCCTCTGTATGCATAGCATGTGATGTGTTTCCCCATGTAAACTGGTCTCTAAGTGTCACTGGGGGCTTCTCCCCCACATTCCTCCATCTGTTGGTTAGCTACTAGACATCAGCTGCGCACTGTTGAGCAAGAGAGAGAGAGGGATAGAGAGAGAGAGGGATAGAGAGAGAGAGAGAGAGAGAGAGAGAGAGAGAGAGAGAGAGAGAGAGAGAGAGAGAGAGAGAGAGAGAGAGAGAGAGAGAAGAGAGAGAGAGAGAGAGAGAGAGAGAGAGAGAGAGAGAGAGAGAGAGAGAGAGAGAGAGAGAGAGAGAGAGAGAGAGGAAGGAAGAGGAGAGGTTGTGGAAAAAGAAAGTGGAGAGGATACATTGGTAGGCAGGGAAGGCAGAGAGGTATGTCCCCTATTGACCTGATACTGAAAAGGCAGGGACTGCTTGAAACTCCTTGTTCTGAAGGCCTGGAACCTTTATTCCAGGGCTGGGTTTGAAACCACATACGAGCAAACTACATACTCGATAAGTAAGTACTACATAATGCACACTCAAACAGTAACATGCTATTAACAACAGGCTGAATTTGCCTCCACAGTACACTCAAAACAGTTTTGCTTTTGATTTTGTTTCACTTGCAAAAAAAAAATCCCCTTGCTTCTTATAGAGGAAATGCACTACATGTCTATTTATGTCACACAGAGTAGTACTGCTAGTATGTGGTCTTGAGTACAGAAAGGTGGGCATGGATTCTCCTCACTGGTAGCTGGGAATTTACCCAGAGAACATGGAGCCTCCTCAGCCAGACTCAGGAGCCCAGGCCCTCTATAGCCCAAGAGCAGCATAAACGGGCTTACTGTCACTGGGATTCACCCACCGTAAAGCTGGTTTCAAAAGTGAATCCTCACACTGTTGGACTGGCATGAAGTTATAATTAGTAACTGGAAGTTCAGTAGATTCCTAATGGACACCCAAACACTAATTAAGAAAGGGAAAGTTTTTTTTTCATTAACTTTCACTTACCTCCCTTCTGCAGGTTGTCTGGGAATTCAAATTAGGAACCTTTTAAGTCACAAGTTTACTTTTCTAGCCTCCAAGAAGTGCTGAGCTATATGGAAAATTTTAATATCACGATAAACCTAAAAAAATTTCACGATACCTTATGTAGGCTATATTGCAGTATCTGCTTTCATATGCCAAAACATACCATATTTAAGAGCCAAATAAAGTTCATCACATTGAACTGTTTAGTAATGTAAAGTGTATGAAATGTTACAACAAACACTGCAGTTCAAGAAGAAGTACAAAGGACTGATTATCAAGAGATATAGGGATGACAAAGAGTTGTGTTAACTAAGTTATATTTATCGCTAAACATTTCTTATTATATTTCTTTTTCTTTCTATGACACCGAGTGGATATTTGGGTTGTTGGTAGCATGAGACCTGTTTGTTCTTGGTACATGGCATTAGGAAGTCTTTTTCTTTTTCTTTTTTTTTTCTCTTTCTCTCGTGTTTTGATGTCTTTTTTTTCTCTTGTTGTTCACCGTAGTTGAGTTTGTATTGTGCATCACAACTTGCATTGAATTTGAACTATACAGTACAGTGGGAATTGAGTTTTAAATGTATAGTAGCTGAATTAAGTTAAGTGTAGGTGAGTGGTTTGCTGATCACTTCAGATTATTGGCAATTTATCTGTATATTATATCCTGCTTATTTACATGTTGGAAATAAATCATCATCATCATCATCAAACCAAACCAAAACTAGTTTTCAAATAATACTTCCTCAAATATTTCATACTTCATTTTGTGAGAAACCCAAGGTAATTAGTTTGGGTAACAAGTGTATCATGATACAAAGGTATTAGAATTTCATTCTGATAAAATACCATTCAAACACAATAAGCGATAATATTGAATTACTGCCCAGCCCTACCATTAGGCTACTGCAGCCTCTACCATGGATACACATCATGTGTCACAGGAAAGGACGGAAAGGAAACAGAGCTTGTAAGCCACCAAACACTATCGTTGGGTTCTTGAAAACTGACTTTTTTTCTGTAGGGCCAGGAAGGAAAGTTGGTCACATTTGTTTGTTAAAAATATCCATGACTTCCTTTTTGCTATGAACAGGAATACACCCATCTCTCGTGTTAGCCAAGCTAGTTAGCATAGTGTATTGCAACAAAAAATTAGCTGACTTTCATGGGACCAGTTTTGTTTCAAAATTAATTAAATGCAGAAAAAATACCAATAAATAAATGCAGAGAACATGATTTAGAAATGTCGATCATCTTTAAAAGATTACCCTGACATGAATACCAACCAATTTGCATCTGAAGAAAGTCTTTCTGTAGTTACATGATGTTATTCTACAAATAATACTTCTATATTGCATTTAAAGCTGAAATCCAGGATTTTGCTCCATTTGTTATGTTGTCCATCTGGACCATGGAGTCATGTTACATAACACTAACTGGCATCTTCTCCATTGTTGGAGACCCTCCTTAAACTGCTATTGAATTTTTTGGCTGGGTAGGACAAATACTAGTGCAGCAGCAAACACGTCCCTACTCAAACAAGAAAGGGGATTAAAATGTGATGATGAAGAGGCAATGCGTCTGTTGTACAGCTAATCTACCAAGTCTGCTATCAATATTACAGTACAACAGTTTTTCTATATAGTTTGGTAGTTTGTAAGACATTAGGTTGCCTGTGTTAGCTTTGGTCCACAGATGTCTTTTTTAAGGGTGGGAACTGTTTACTTTTGAGTGGATGGCACATAAGTGACAGTGGCTGCTACACCATATTTGTAGTTCTTGCTGGATCGGTTCACATTTGTTTACAGATTTTAGAGAAAAGCCCTCTGCTCCACAAATAACATCCATCCATCCATCCATCCATCCATCCATCCATCCATCCATCCATCCATCCATCTATCTATTAGAGCTAAGAACACTGATGCCCTCTATAAGAAGGGACAGAGCTATCTCTACTTTTTGAGGAGGCTGAGGTCCTTCAAAATCTGCCAGACAATGCTCAGGATGTGGTATGAGTCTGTGGTGGCCAGGGCCCTCCTGTTTGCTTTTGTGTGTTGGGGCAGCAGACTGAGGGTAGCGGATGCAAACAGGCTCAATACACTGATCCACAAGGCTGGTGACGTTGTGGGGGTGGAACTAGATTCTGTAGCGGTGGTTTCTGAGAAGAGGATGCTGTTGAAATTATGTGCCATCATGGACAATGTCTCCCACCCACTCCATGATGTGCTGGTTGGGCACAGGAGTACTTTTAGTAATAGACTCATTCTGCTGAAATGCACTACAGAGTGCCACAGGAGGTCATTCCTGCCTGTGGCCATCAAACTTTACAACTCCTCCCTCAGAGTGTTAGCCAGTCGGAGTTAATGGTCATTGGACTGGCCCTTCGACTTTTTTTTTACCCTGGAGGGTTTTGTTTGTGCTGCTTGTTGTGTGCTGCGGTAATGCAGTATAGATAGGGTGTTATGTGCACCATGCTTGTTAATATATTTTGTTCTTATTTCTATTTCTTATTTTATCTTTTATTTCTATTTGTTTCTGTTTTTCTTGTTTCTATTTGTTTCTATTTTCTTGTTATCTTGTATCTTGTTAGTTTTTAGTTGTTTTATTTCTTAAAGGTGCTTGAGTGTCTGTAATAGAACCCAATTTCCCCTTGGGGATGAATAAAGTATTCTGATTTGATTCTGATTCTGATTATTCAAGCCACTTATCCTAACTGGCGTCACAGGCGCAATTGCAATTGCAATTGGGGAGCTGGAAAGGATATGCAGCAGGTTAGGAAGAGATGGGAACGGATGACCTGCTGTGGCAACCCCTAACGGGAGCAGCCGAAAGTAGTAGTAGTAGACCCTGTTGTAGTTTTGTTTACCCTGTTTTAATTTAGTTTACTCTGATTTAGTTTAGTTTACTTTGATTTAGTTTTGTTTACTCTGTTTTAGCTTTGTTTACTCTGACTTAGTTTTGTTTAGGCCATCTATTTTAGGGACTAAATTGTCCCGAGGTGTGAAGGTGTTGGCCATGTGATGGACTGGCAGCTTGTCCCGGGTGTGTCCCCGCCTGCCACCCACACATCCCATTTGTCACATCCTGTGACAAATGACGAATGCTCCCCCCCCCCCGCTTTTCTCCCCAATTGTACCCGACCAATCATCCCACTCTTCCAAGGCATCGTGGTCGCTGCATCACCCCCTCTGCCAATCTGGGGAGGGCAGCAGACTACCACATGTTTCCTCTGATACATGTGGAGTCACCAGCCACTTCTTTTCACCTGACAGTGAGGAGTTTCGCCAGGGGAACGTAGTGCGTGGGGGATCACGCTATTCCCCCCCAGTTCCCCCTCCTCCCTGGAGAGGCACCCCGACCGACCAGAGGAGGTGCTAATGCAGCAACCAGGACACATATCCACATCCGGCTTCCCACCTGCAGACACACCCAATTGTGTCTGTAGGGACGCCCAACCAAGCCGGAAATAACACGGGGATTTAAACCGGCGATCCCCGTATTGGTTGGTAACGGAATAGACCATCACACCACCCGGATGCCCCACAAATAACATTTTTAAGTTATATTCACCTCAGCCAATCACATCACTTCATATCACATTACATCACATCCTTGTTCATCCGAGGGCTAAAAGGTTAGGGTGCCGTGTGGACATTTATAAAGAAAAAAAAAGTGTTATTAACTGTATAAGTGCGTAAATTTTCTTTTTCATAGCAGGAAAATTTGATAGTTTAACAATCTTGCAATCCACTGATGGGAATGGCAAAGCTTAGGGTGGACTGTATCTGTCTAGCTAACTAAATGACTGTGTAAAATGAAAATGACAGTGTTGGTTTGTGGATTTCTTAATGTTTGATATAATCACAGTAACCAATGAGCAGCTCTCAGTAACTGTCAGATGGACTATTTTCATCAAGCTGTAACATTACTATAGACTTGGCTCCCAGTACTGCATTACTAAAAGGGCCCTATAAAATCCTATAGACATTCCATTGAAACTAGAATAGCGCTACAACTAGGTCTTTGTGTTGTGCTGAAACTTCATCCAGACCTTGGCAACTAGATACCGCATGTATTTCCATCTGATTTAAAATGCAACTTAAGTGATATCGTTTTATCAAATTGCTCCTTCCTGGTTGTGTGATAGAGTTTGCAATGATACATATGTTTATGGTGTACTTGGTGTGCAGAGCCCGCAACAAGAAGTGGTTGCACATAAGAGCCACACATAACTCATGACTTATGTTGCACATAACAATCCTGAGCAACTAACTTAGCAAATAGACAAATGGAGACGATGTTCAGCACTTATAGACATGTTTCCTGTGCTATCTGAATAAGACCTGCAATTTATTGAATATTCAGAGAATAATATTCAGAAACTATTCATTTCTTTAAGGGGGATATATGCATTAAATAAAGTGTGATATTGACAATGCACAGTCATTGTTACCAATAGTCTCTCTGCAGATATGTGAACTATATCTATGGTGCCTTACTTTGGCATTTCATCACTGAATTAGTGGATGTATGTATGGATGGATGGATGGCTATGTCCACTTAAAGTACATAGACAAATGCAATCATTTAATTAGGTGCTTTGTTGCCGGCATTTATGCATCTAAGAGTCGTGACCTTTGACTCTTCACTAGTATGGTAAATATCATAGCTACACTGTCGTGATAACACTGGTACTCCGCATGATATTCTATATATCCATAGGTATCCAAGGACTCGAGGAAAAGGGTTTAGGTGAAATGAACTGATGGTTAAGTCAACCAGAGTAGTAAAAGACTGAGTTACTTGCAACTGAAAAGAGAATTTGCTAGACTCTTAAAGTTGCCTGCTTTTAATAATGCAATATAATTTTGCATACTTAAATTGTATATTTTTAAAACTCTCTACCACACATCTACAGCAAGCAATGCTTAGGCCTATTTCTTTCTTCACAAATATTAGCTATATGGTGCCTCCTTGCACACTGACACACTTGTTTGTATTCCTCCCTCCCCTTGGGTGAACTGGGTGGCAACTGATGATGCAAAGCAAATTATGATATGATGGCTGTAGTGATTTTTTACTTTAAAATAAATTTGGGAACCATAGGACTAGAGCTCACCATTTGGGAAATAAAAGGTCTGAAATCTGTAAACAAATGTTAGCCAATCCACATGCGAGTTGTCATTTGCAAATGCTGACGCAATACTTTAAATACAATGGAAAGATGCTATTTGTAGAATAATATGAGTAGGCTCTACCTCTGTTCTTCAAATACAAATTGAGAGCTTATTTTTTTGTGTATAAAAAATGACATCTGTGGCTTGCCAGGCTTAGTTGTTGATGGACATGAGTAAATGCCATTTTTGCATATGCTTATTATTTCACTGGTCTTGTTCTCCTTGGTCAAATAATATTTGCACAAATAATTTTTGGATGCTTGTTTTAAACTTGAGTACCAAGTTCGCACACCAAAGCCATGATGCTTTAAAGTTTATAGAGTCACAGGAAACAATTTGAATGTCAGCCTGGGATTTTTTTTCCATTATTGAAAACTAATGTGGTGCCGCACTGTTTGATTTAGTAAACCCTGCTTATCTAGTGCTCCAACATGGTTAAAACATATGAGAATTGCATTTTTTTTTCTTTTAAATGAGAGCGCCAACATCCAAATCAGACACCTTTGTCTATAAAGTAGTTGCTGACATAGAGATAAAACTTATCATGAAGTGCTGCTATAGTTGTAGGCCTATGTTGACCCTTATTTCCATGGGCAGTGACATTTAATTGAATAACATCATTCAAATGTAGAGAAATATTAAGCAATTCATTCCCAGTGCTACTCAACCAATCTTTGCTGTCCCCGATTAGGATTTTGTAATGAACACTTTAATTTGCGATATTGAAATTGTGTGATAACATTATGTTGAATAAATATATTGTAGCGAATTCGGGGGACAACGCAACCACAGGAACTGCCGCGGCCGGGAAGCGAACCCGTATCGCCCGCACCGCAGGAGGCATCGCTAACCGCTCGACTAAAGGGTCAGACCCGCGAGCCAGCGGCCAGCGTGTCTTCTTATCCATGCACGTTACAATATCATTATTAGTATAGCACTTTTCCAACACAAACTTTATACAGGCCTTCACGATAAATATAAATCAACAGAAACATACAAAATAAAAAAAAGAGAACAGCAGTAAAAAAGAGAAAAATAACCATCAGAGTGGGATTGGGATCCTGTTCAGGTTGAAGGGTGAGGGAGGCACGGTTAAACCAACCAACCACTATCTTAAGATAACAGCCTAGGAGAAGAGGAAATGTTGCATGAAAGCATATCTGTATGTAGATTTTGATGAGGGATTTAAATAATGACATTGATCCTGCCAGCCTGAGCTCTTTTAGGGGGGGATTTTGGAATGAGTTGGGGCCCCTACAGCAAAGTGCCAGTCGCTAACAGATGCATTAAAGATGCTGCAGAGCCACAAGTGGGCTTTCGTGCTGCCCTGCACTCTTGTGTGTAAGCCCAGCAGGCACCTCATTACAATTTAATACTGACGTTTGCTTCCCGAGCGCAGCCTGGTACCTAACTAGCTCACCGGTGTTGTAGTCATCAAATGAGGTCGTCTTGTATTACACGAATGAGCAAATTGTTTTTAACTTCAAGTCTGCGTATCATCTACCTTTTTAATTTTGAAAGAATCACTTGATAACCTTAATATAATAACAAACCAGTATTTTGAAATCCTTTTGAAAAGCCTATTGTAGCTGTCAGTAGACACCAACTACATAAATCAGAATAGTGTTATTATGCCTTGGGTTTTTTTTTCCACATTGTTGACTGACAAGCTAGCCAGCCCCATCCTCTCCAATTACTCACCAGTGACGCCACGGCCATGTGAGCAGGGCCGTTCATATTGATGCTACACTGTGTCAGGGTTAAGTCAAGTCAATTTTATTTGTATAGCCCATTATCACAAATTACAAATTTGCCTCAGTGGGCTTTACAGCAATACAATATCCTGTCCTTAGACCCTTGCATCGGATAAGGAACGACTCCTTAAAAAAACCCTTTAATAGGGAGAAAAAATAGGAAGAAACCTCAGGGAGAGCAACAGAGGAGGGATCTCTCTCTCCCATGATGGACAACATGCAATGGTTGTTGTGTGTACAGAATTTACAGAATACAACATTGAAAGAGGATAACAGAATTATAATGAAATTATAAGATATGGGAAGAATATGATGAGGAGGATGCCAAGCAGTGTCCAGATGCCACCAGAACAGCCCAGGACCTGAGCCATGTGACCACCAACACCATGTAGACCTGACAGGAGGACAGACTACACATGCATACAGGGGAGACTCAAATCACACCATTCACATACGTACACGGGAGAAGAATCAAGGAAAAACATTAGTCGAAGGTCGAAGTGACAGAAAGATATAACATTGGAACAGGATAACAAAATTAGATGGATTTATAAGATATATAAAAAGAAAATGTGATGAGGGGGATGCCAAGCAGTGTCTAGGTGGCAACCACTGTCACCATGGACACCTGCGAGTAGGACAGACTACATGTGCACACAGGTGAGACTCACATCACCAAATTCACACACACAGGAGAAGAGAAAGGAGAAGACGTCATTCAGAGAGTGAGAGAGAAAAAAAAGACGTGAGAGAAGAGAACAGTTACATAAAGGTATAAATGCCCCCGAAAATTACTAGACACAAAAGACCCTGGCTCACTGTCCTGACTGATTCTTTAGATGGCTTTAGGACTTCACCCTTTCCATTTTCATCTACAACAGTGAGTGCCTGTCTGACATGTTTTCCAAAGCAAGTCATAACAGCAACAGCAGCAATAATGATAAAGTTAAAGACATAAATAATATAGCAGCAGAAATTGATCAACATTTGAAAACAAGCAAAATCATCTTTTTAATTTTTCTCTTTCTGTGGTCTTCCTCTTTTATCACATGGCATGTTGACAACAATGCCTTTTTCATGACAGGTCAGGTGGCTGCCCTGCAGTACTTAGTTCATCTTTATGGTGTGTATCATACGCTCCCGTGTATAATAAGTGTGTCCGTGTTGATGGCCAGCATTCTCTGAAATGTAGAGGCTGGTATGGGTAGATGTTAACTGAAATTTAGAATAAGGCTGCCAGCTTTTGAAAAAAAACAAAAACAAAACATAAAATTCAGGTAGGAAAGCATTTCTACTTTACTTTTCTTAGCCACATTATCCCCGGCAGGATTCAACCTTGCAGTCACAAGTCTCACTAACCTCTAGGTTTCCACCTGCTATGTTGATGAATTCCTGATTTTGATATGCAGCCGTTATCCTAACAGGCTTGGTATCTGGCGCTAGGGGTTCCTGAGGCCCACCAGGTAGACAAGACAGAGGCAGCACAAAGCTGACATCAATACTTGATACTTTGGATAGCCTCTTCAATGCATGCACTTTCATCTCTCTTGATGAGACACTCACTGACATTTTCACTTTTTTGCAAAGTTGTTTCTTAGAAGGAGAATGACTGACCATGACAAAGAGAGAGCGAGCAAACAGGAGTGGGCGGGCAAGTGATAGATTGGGAACCAGTGAGTGAATAGCATTGCTAGCAACTTAGTGAGTGAGCATCTCAGGGAAAGAGTAAGTTGGGGCAAGTGGGCCGCAGGGTGGAATTTAAAGTAGTGAGACTGTATTTAACAGGAAGGACTTGTTTAGAAACCTGCTGACTATAAGCATTTGCCTACTTAAGTGTCCTTGAGCAAGACAATGAATCCCTGTCTGCAGTGGAGCCTCTGTCCTGTAGCTGACCCTGAATTCTGACCTTTCTGTGGACTGGGAAAGAACAACATTTCTTTGCCAGGTTCAACTGGGTATCAAGCATTACATCACTGGGACAATCTTAGTTGTATAAACTGCATGTATGGCACTATCAGGGTTTTTTTTTCACTTTGCTCTCCCTATTGTCTAATTCATCTGTGGCCATGTGTGTTATATGATCTATCCCTTCTCTTCCATGCAGCATGGATGACTTTTGCATGACTTCAGCAGATTTGTTATTTTCTCTTATACTCAGGCTAGTACAGGACAGAGGTCCTCCATTCTCAGTAACACCCTGTAGCGCCGCATTATGTAATAACGCCGCATTATGTAATAATGTAATAAATTTTCACATCATTATGTAATAATGCCACATTTCGTAATAACTTGCCGCATTTTGTAATAAAATTCTTGAACGCAATATTTAATAAAGTTTGCCGCATTTTGTAATAAGTTGTTACTTATTGCACTGGTTATTACAAAATGCAGATGTTATAATTTTTTATGAAGAAAATGTAATAATTTGGTGCATTATGTAATAAACCACCAAAATTTATGTCTTAATTTGAAAAAAAACATAACGTCAGAACAACATTGATTTTAAGCATTCTAGCATGACTCAACTAAGAATTAATTTTACAAACTAGTAAGATGTTTCATTAGTCAAAACTTATTCAAATATAACTGTTTATTATAATCATAGAGAATGTGTTTGAATGTTCAGAGACAAAAACTGCACTATGCGTGTTACAGACACAAACATTATCAGTGCACTGAAATGTCAGGAGACATACACACATCTGCATTATGTTAAACAAATATTATGTGATTAGAAAGCAGACAAAAGATAAAAACAAATATGAAACAGAAAAAATAATGCAGTTTAATTAATTTAATAAACCATCAAAATTATTGTCCTTCATCTGCATTCATAATATGTATAACAATTAGGAAAAATTAAAATTCTCTAACTGGACTAGCATTATACGTTATTTTTTGGTTTGGTTCACAACATAGTGGCGATAGCATGTGTGCGTGTACTAAAGCCAGCCACCAGGGGGAGATCCAAACACTTTGGCTTCCGTTTTGCCATGCCCTCTGACCACTTAAGATGGAAAATATTTGAAAGGCAACACGATGAAAGGTATGAACAAATATCAGATTTCAGATTCAGAGAATCTCTCAGAAATGTATATGTTGATTGATTTGCAACTAATATGAAATGCTAACAGATTAAAGCCCAAACTTTTAAGTTAGTAACCTTGATCTGATTAGCAATGATAAGCTAAACTAGCAGATGCTAGATTGGTTTTAGAAAGTTTCTGAAATGACAGATTAATTTCGGGGACCAATAACAGCAAACTACTGTAAGTTTCTGCTATAACATAATACAACAACGTGATATATTCAATTAAACAAAATATTTTCTGACAGCTCTACAGTTCAGCATAATTGTGGCCTGTACCCTTTGGGTTGTCTGCATGGGATATGGACAACAACAATCAATGACTAAAGATGTCTATGAAGTCATTGAGAAGAAACTAAAGGGAGAGTTCAATGTTCCTGTCAATGCACGTACAAGAGTGCAACAAAGTGCTCTGGTGAGGCTGTGGGGAAATAGGAATCTCTACTCTCTGAGCGAGGATGGAGAGACCTTGCTATGAAGTCTGCAGTTGGTGGCATTGTAAAAAAGGTCTGGATGACACAAAGGGATCAGGTGCGAGGAAGCTGAATAAGCGACTAAATGAGCAACACTCTGGCATTAGTGAAAGAAAGTTTCAAAAAACACTGGACTGCTCCAGACGCTACCAACTCCACAAGGCTAGATTTGGAAATAAACCCATTCCGAGGCCCATCAGGGCCAAAGAAGTACAGGATCGGCATCAGATTGACCTCCTTGATATGGGAAAGTGGAAGATCAAGCAAGGCCATTTCACATATCGATACATCCTCACTGTGATTGATGTCTTTAGTCGATACACATGGCTTAAACCATTAAAAAGTAAAGACAGCTCAGAGATTGCAAGACATCTTTATGATATCTACACTGAACATGGCCCACCTCAAGTTTTGCAGCATGATCAAGGCAGAGAGTTTAAAGGAGCTGTGCAAAGGCTGATGGAATCAATGCAAGTGAGAATAATTGAGATTTCACCGTACCATCCCAAAAGCCAAGGAAAGGTAGAGAGGACCCACAGAGGAAAAAGATCATGTATGACCTTGTGAATTGTCAGAGGAAAGGGGTTAACTGGGTTAAACATTTGCCGTCATATTCCCGAGTGCTAAATGAAGACCCAAAGGAAGTTTTAAGTTGGATGTCTCCATTTCAAGTATACTATGGGAGAAAAAGTAACACGGTGATGCATCCCCTGGCAGGTTCTCCATCCAGTGTCATTTGTGAACAATCCACGAATGATCCACAAAGTAATTTACCCTCCCTGAAACAGCGGCTCAGATTTGAGGAAAAACGAAGAAGACAAAGACCAATGGCAAAGAAAGCCACTGAGCATTGCAGTAAACGGATGATCCAGCATGCATCTAAACAAAATCCTCCATCTGTTTATCATGTCAGTGAAGCTGTTTTGGTGAGAGTGAAAGATGGTGCCCATCGAGTTTCAAAACGGTATCGCGTGTTGCCTGGTAGGATCATGAAACGTAACATAAAGCTTTCAAAATACAAAGTTCAGTTCAAGATTCCTGGTGATGCTAAAGTGCAAGAAAAATGGTTCGTTGTTTCTGATGTGACCAGTACAACACGGCAACGAGAAAAAAAGCGCTCTAAATCTTTGAAGTCAGTTCTAACTTTGCATCCACTTTTGATGACATACACACATGAAGACAGACTGAGGGACTATAACTCCTTAGATGTGAGTGTACGGTTTGACCCAGCACCCGATGGAAATTGCCAGTTTAGTGCCATAGCTGATCAGCTTGCTTCATTAGGAATATTCAGATCAGCAGCAACCCTAAGGGATGAAATAGTTCAAGATCTCAGGTCTAATCCATTTACCGTAAATGGAACACCTTTGTCTCACTATGTTGATGGAAATGACTTGGATGTATACTTGGATAGCATGTCACAATTTGGGACCTACGGAGATCACATCACACTACAAACGGCAGCTGAGATTTTCAATGTCCAATTTCTCATTATCTCCACACTGGGAACTGATGCCTCTTCTATTATATCTCAGTCTTAACACATACTCAGAAAGCTTGCCATTGCTGGTCCTTGGACATATTGCAGAGGAGCATGGATCACATTATCTCAGTCTGGAGGGGTCAGTGTCTTCATTCATTGAGAATATTGTGGAAGCTGAGAGGGAAAGGACATGTCAAAGATATGAGAATGGATCAAACCAAGAAGATGATGAACCAGATGTTCTCCATGATGATGCCCTGAATGAATGCCATGATGCTATGTTTGTTGAAAACCATCACCATTTCACGGATGAACCAGATGACTGTGCTCTGGATGAACACCATGATGATCCCCTGGATATACCCCATGATGATGCCCTTCTATATGATGATGGAAATTGTGACATGCCCAACCTGCCGACAGAATTGCTGGCATATGTTATTCAGTTGACACTACATGCTGACATGTAAATGCTCGGTGTATTCAACAGGGTTTCTAAACTTTTTCAAGACCTTGCATCACGATTTCTTCCTCAAATCTACATCAGAGAATCTTTAGCTGAAAGCCTTCAGTTGGAACATGACAGTGACAGTGTCATTAGTATTATGAAGCTATATAAATCAGCTGGACGTGGGAGTGGTCTCTCAGCGAGATTAAAGGAGCTATTTGGAAAAAATAGCAAGTGGATGAGGGCCTGGGTCTTGTTGAGGCACACAAGCTGTGGACATTTCAAAATCAAGGACATTTTTTGGAAAACATAGTATGGGAAGGAAGGAAGGAGAGATATGATGTAAATAGTGAATGAATAAAGGAAAGAACGATAGGAGGAACTTCCAAATGTGACAGATCACATTTAACCTTGAACAGTATGTGTCTGTTGTACCTAGTTCAATAATTTTGTGACTGTTTATCTTTAATCTTACTAAGTGATGGTTGTTTTAAGAGAAGTTTATGTTGGAGGAAAAGGTATTTCTACTGTTGCTACTAGAGAAGATGTTTTTTTTTCAAGTCGTAAATAAATTTCTTGTACATTGGAAATATTACAAATCTTTTTGTTAATCGGCAAGTGTGGCTAGCCTTCTTTTTTATTTTAATAACATGATTAGAAATATCTCATTTTGATTTAAAAGTTTGTTTAGGCTGTTTTTAGTCAGTTTATACTATTGTTAACCACTATAGAAAAGGACATCTATGTTGCATTAACACAAATGGAACTGGAATAAAGTTTTTTCTATTCCATATTTGTTTCTGTCTTTTGTCTGCTTTCTATCACGTATATATGCATAACATAATGCAGATGTGTGTATGTCTCCTGACATTTCAGTGCACTGATAATGTTTGTGTCTGTAACACGCATTTAGTGCAGTTTTTGTCTCTGAACATTCAAACACATTCTCTATGATTATAATAAACAGTTATATTTGAATAAGTTTTGACTAATGAAACATCTTACTAATTTGTAAAATTAATTCTTAGTTGAGTCATGCTAGAATGCTTAAAATCAATGTTGTTCTGACGTTATGTTTTTTTCAAATCAAGACATAAATTTTGGTGGCTTATTACATAATGCACCAAATTATTACATTTTCTTCATAAAAAACTGGAACATCCGCATTTTGTAATAATCGGTGCAATAAGTAACAACTTATTACAAAATGCGGCAAACTTTATGACATATTGCGTTCAAGAATTTTATTACAAAATGCGGCAAGTTATTACGAAATGTGGCGTTATTACATAATGATGTGAAAATGTATTACATTATTACATAATGCGGCGTTATTACATAATGCGGCGCTACACACCCCAAACCCAGCGGCTTGTTAGGGCTGGTGTAAATGTGCTTTCTAATGTCAATCATGTCTGTTTGCTCTGTTTCAGGAATTGACTTCAAAATCAGGACGATAGAGTTAGATGGGAAGAAAATTAAACTTCAGATCTGGTAAGAGAGTCTGCCTGCCAACTTGCTGTGCGAGTATGGGTATCTTTTTCATTTAACTGAGTGATATTTTTGTTGTCTGTTTTTATTGTTTTAACTGTCAAGGACTTTGAGATTGTCTGATGATGAAAGGTACTATACAAATAAAATGTATTATTATTATAGTTGCCACATTAAATTTGATGCTGGTTCCGAAACAATACTTCTTTGATACCGTTCTTTGTTAAATGACATGACATTGTACATACTAGGAAGGACACATGGGGAGGTCAATCCGGTAAACTGTTATGTACTTTCATGACACTGAATGTAAATGCGTATGTTTGCCCTTTGCTTAAATGCTTTGAACATTGCCCCATCAGGATAAGTCCACTGTGTAATAATAAAGCTCATCTTTCTACCTGGAATAAAACAAAACAAATCAAAATCAAATCAATTTTATTTGTATAGCCCAATATCACAAATTACAAACTTGCCTCAGTGGGCTTGACAGCAACACAACATCCTGACCTTAGACCCTCTCATCGGATAAGGAACAACTCCCTAAAAACCCCTTTAACAGGGAGAAAAAATAGGAAGAAACCTCAAGGAGAGCAACAGAGGAGGGATCTCTCTCCCAAGACGGACAACGTGCAATAGATGGTGTGTTTATGCAATTTACACAATACAACATTGAAAGAGGATAACAGAATTATAATGGACTTATAAAATTTATGAAGAATATGATGTGCAGGATGCCAAGCAGTGTCCAGATGCCATTAGAACAGTCTAAGACCCAAGCCACGTGACCAGGATCATCATGTAAAAAAAAAACCAACAGTCGAATGGACTGTTTATTCATTTGTATGAATAAACAGTCCATTAAACAGTCCCTCTGGCTGTCTCTCATCCTACTCAGGTTCACTCCATTTACAGGCTTTTCTTTCCCTACCAATTGAAATACACTTAATTAAATATACATGCCCCCACCCCTGACCAGCTGACTGTTCTCCTGATCTCACCCCCTGCTCTGGAGATGAAAATGGTCACTGTCATCTGCTCCCTAAATTGAAATTATAGCGTGTAATGCAAAGTACCGACTAGTGAGTTGTATGATGGCACCCTTTATGTGATGGAGCCAATGCAGCGGGGCATGATCCAAACAGTGGGTGAACTGGTACTTCAGTTGTAGTGAAGGGTAAGGACTATCCACTCAATGGCTAGACATATTTTTATGGGGTTTTCTCTGAAATGTTTCGCCAAAATGTTGGTAACTTATCATATTTAAAGAATGTAAGTGAGAGTAGCATGCAGTTATCTATATCTCATCACCTTTCTACAAAACAAATGTCCTACAGCTAGCTGAAATGGCTGCTGTTGTAATTGCTTCTCTCAGATAAATTGCACACTTAGTATTTGGTTTGGCTTTGAGACATGCCCATCTAAACTGCAGGACTATAAGACTGCTGGCTTTCACGCTAGATGATGTATAGTAGAGTGCGGCTTATAAGAGACATGAGGATGTAGCACCCTGTCCATTATTGAAATAAGACAAGGGATCCCAAACACTATCCCACTTGCTTGAACAACTTTTTATTAGCATTCAGGCAAGCAATAGGGATGGGGCACCTACTCCACCATGAACAGAAGATCCAGCTTTGACCCCAATTTCAGCAGTCTTGCTACAGAAACCTATTACTGCCTTTGGCATTGCATTGTAGCTCCTTGGCCGCCTATTAGTGTGGGAATGGTACGAGCCTGTGCAAATTGATTTTCAATCCATTAATCCATACAGCCTTGTGAAGTGTCCGAGACATAGTTGTTATGCTTTGATCGCTCAGAATCTCTTTTGAGATTCCAACCCATTGGATGATATGATAGAGGATTTTTGCAACTACTTGCAACATATGTGATACAGAATCACTTCCTTTGAATACTGCATTAGGTTTCAACCATGGCCAACAGAAAGAAATGTTCCTTTGCACTATGGTGAATTGGCATGATGAGGTTCGTAGCATATTTTTTAAAGATTTCAATCAATAGGAAAGACTGCAAAGGTACCTTTGGAGAAGCTGGGGTGTTGACAATAACACTTACAACAAAGAGCATTCCACCCACACGTATTGTCATAAATCCCTGGCCAGTGGCCTTTTTTTCCTCTAGGCCTCTTGACGTCCTGCCATGGTATTTCCAAGTACTGGGCGTTGTACTCAGTCAGCCATTGCTGGCAGAAGGCTGAAGCTGAATTGTGGGAGCACCACCTGCTGATCATCTGCTCTTGGTCATTCCTCAGCTGATTTCACCATCTGTACTTGTACAGGTGTGCAGGTAGAGGCCAGCATCCAGCATCTACGGATGGCCAGCATCCTAATAGATGGTTGTATGGATACAGCATTGACATCTAGCCTTGGGCCTCAGGCCAAGCCAGCCCAGGATCACCTTTTTGTTCTAGCTGTTGTCCTAAGAATGCCAGCAAACCATGGGCAACTAAGGGCCCACATCAGAGGAAGTAGATCAGATTGTGATGTCTTCTTTAACCAGAAATGGGAAAGACCTCAGTGGGCTAACCATAGGGGAAGCAGTGGATAACAGCAGCTTTCCCCTCAAGAGGACCCGGTTCTCAGTCCAGGCATGTGCAATTGCTTGCAGTGCCTGGTGCCTTTGCTTCCACGTCTGCAAGCTCAATGCACCCTCTTGCAGGCGGGCAAGATGGGCAAGAATTTTCCTGTAACAGTGTCTCCATTGTCCCTGCTTCACGTCCTTCGTTGCTACATATCAGCCTCCAATGTGACAAGTGTCTCTGTCTTTCACCTTCCACTTTTTCTGGTGTTGTAAAGAATTATTGCACTATTCATGGATAAAGTTTCCAGTTTATTAAAATTGAGAACATTCTATGTAGAAGATCCCCCCCCAACACACAAGTACAAACACAAAATCTATTTGAAAAAAATCTTTAAGTGAGAACATTAAGTAGAAGTCCACAATACATCACAGTTCATATCAAAATAATTCCTACAGTATTCCCCCATCTGTGTCTGGTTTGGTGACTGAGATAGTCCCTCAGCGAAACAGATAAGCAAGTGTATATGAACCAGAATCAGAAATTATTTTATTGCTGTGTGCATTACATGCACTAGGAATTTTACTTGGCGTTGTTAGTACAATTTAGTCTGTCATCACCAGACCAAATCGCAAATCTGAATCAATCTTGAACCTCTCAGTTCCTTTTTGATTTCCAAGTAGACCCCTGCACAGGCCAAAAACTCCAGCCGTAGCCCGGCCCCAGCCCAGCAAAGTCTGCAATTTGTCAGCCCTAGACCAACACCAATATCACTTTAAGCTCCCTGATGTGCGCTCTCTCTGATGCATGTTCTCTCTGATACACGCAAAGACACACACACATATGGCATGGTCATCTGTCACGTGTAATGCACGTGTACATTGTTAAGTCTATTCATATGCAACAACAAATGCCAGGACGCTTGAACTTCAACTCCAGTCAACTTTACTTGTGTCTCTCATGTCACGTACAGAACAACCACACAGTTTTCTTTTTACATCAGGGTTCCTCCAGCTACGGATAGCAATATGGTACAATACACTACATCCCCCTGTAGTTTTTTTTTAAACACGGTTAAACAAGTTAATCTCCTTGGAACATATTGCAACGGTTCTTTAACTCAAAATAATGTCATGTAGCACTGTATATAATGTCTCATAACTGGACTAACTGTGCCTACACAAAATAATCTTATTTCCCATAACCACAATAAGATTTAATAAACGTCAATAAATCAGTTACACTGCAATATGAACTGTGCAGTATCTCTTTCTGCATGTCTACTCTCTAAATCTTGGCGGAGTTTTGACCAGTCTGCCTGACCTAGTACGATAAGATTGTGTGACTGTAGACAAGTCACATGTGTCACCATGTTGAGCGTGTGCTGAGCTTTGTGAGTGAGAATTGTCCTCATCAATAGACAATGCATTTTCAAAGCTTGCATTCACACCCATGTCTTGCTCAGCAGCAGAAGGTGGAAACTCCGTCTCAACTGTCTTCCTCAAATGTCTCCTATTTCTCCTGAACATCCATCCCTCAGGTGTACGAATGACAAAGTTGTTCCTGCCCTCTCAGAACCACGGCTTGCTTCCATACTTATCCATACTGCATCTGGACATTTTCTCAGCTCAGGTAGGTATTTTGCATGGCAATCGTATAGGTTTTTTTTTTTTTTTGCTTTTCTTTCAGCTTTCTGTGCACACTTGAGTGCTCTTTCAAAGGTGAGTAGTGAGGTGGAGGCCTGAGGTTTTGTCTTGAGCTGACGCCCCATCAGCATCTCTGCAGGTGACAACCCTACACTTTCCATTGGTATGTTCTGATACTCTAAAAGCGCTATGTGAGGGTCACCAGTATTATCCCGAGTCTTCTTAAGCAACTTCTTGACTGTCTGCACAGTCCTTTCTGCCTTTCCTTTTGATTGAGCATAACCACAACTGGATGTGATATGGCTGAACTCCCAGCTCTCTGAAAAACCTCTGAATTCTGCACTGGAATATTGTGGACCATTGTCTGAAATTACCACATCAGGAACTCCATGCCTTGCAAATATGGATTTCATGGAAGTTATTACACCCTTACTGGTTGTGTCGCTCAGCCTCATGATCTCTGGGTATTTTGAGAAGTAGTCGACACATAGCAGAAAGTCTGAGCCATTGATGCGAAACAGATCTGTGCCTACCTTTTCCCAAGGCCTAGTTGGTAAGGGGTGTGAGATCAGTGGTTCCCTTTGATTGCTATTCATGTTCTCATTGCAGACAGCACATTGCGCTACCACTTGTTCAATCTGGGTGGATATACCAGGCCAATAAAGAACATCCCTGTCTCTTTCTTTACATTTGACTACACCTAAGTGTGACTCATGTATCTTGCTAAGCATCTGCGATCTCAGTTGCTGTGGTACAATGGGTTTCTCTGCTTTGAATAGGAGCCCTGATGTGAAACTGACCTCTTCTCTAAACATTCAGAAAGGTTGCACACCTGACACAGCAGACCTGTCTTTTGGCCATCCATTCATTGTCATGTTCTTCAGTTCCTGCATCACTGGGTCTTGTGCTGTTGCATTTCGGAACACCTGCAGCTTTTCTTCTGAGATGGGTAACTGTAGTGCAATCCAGTTCACTTGCAGTTCCTCCTCCAGAAGATCCTCTTTTTGCTCATGAAGATAAGCACGACTCAAGATTTCTGCAATTTTGAACTCTTTTCCTGGCTTGTATGTCACAGAGATGTTGTACTTCTGAAGATACAGCAGCATCCTTTCATGGGAGCCAGACGTAGCGGCTTCTTAAAAGATGCTTTCTAGTTGTTTGTGATCACTTTCCACTTGGATCTCCCTGCCATACACATATTGATGGAACTTTTTGCAGCCATATACAACAGCTAGCAGCTCTTTCTCTATTTGAGCGTACTTGCGTTGACAATCTGTGAGTGCTCTTGAGCCATATGCCACAGGGCATCCATCCTGCAGTATTACTGCTCCGATGCCCTCCGAATTTGCATCCACAAACAGCGTCACATCCTGGTTGACATCATAGTATTTCAGGGTTGGAGCTTCGGTGATTAGCTGCTCCAAGCTTTCACAGCACTGTTGTTGAGCCCCCTCCCAGTGCCATCCTGTCACATCCTGTAACAGTTTCCTTAAAGGAGCAGAGACTTCAGAGAGATTAGGAATAGATTTGGCTTAATATTGGACCATCCCCATGAACCTTAGAAGTGTTTGCTTGTCAGCAGGTGGGGATATGACATACCTCTGGAAGTATGGAGCTGCTTAGGAGAGATGGCAGTGGAGTTTTTACCTAGATTGTTTAGCGCAATCTTGGAAAGCGAGAGGATACCTGAGGAGTGGAGAAGAAGCATACTGGTACCGATTTTCAAGAATAAGGGCGATGTGCAGAACTGTAGCAACTACAGAGGTACGTATAAAGTTGATCAGCCACAGCATGAAGATATGGGAAAGAGTAATAGAAGTTAGGTTAAGAGGAGAGGATGATTAGCGAACAGCAGTATGGTTTCATGCTGTGAAAGAGAACTACATATGTGATGTTTGCTTTGAGAGTGTTGATTGAGAATTATAGAGAAGGCCAGAAGGAGTTACATTGTGTCTTTGTGGATTTAGAGAAAGCATATACCAGGGTGCCAAGAGAGGAGGTGTGGTATTGTATGAGGAAGTCAGGAGTTACAGAGAAGTATGTAGGAGTGGTGCAGGATATGTATGAGGGAAGCATGACAGTGGTGAGGTGTGTGGTTAGAATGACAGATGGGTTCAAGGTGGAGGTGGGATTACATCCAAGATCGGCTCTGAGCCCTTTCTTGTTTGCAATGGTGATGGACAGGTTGGCAGACGAGATCAGACAGGAGTCTCTGTGGATTATGATGTTTGCGGATGACATTGTGATTGCAGTGAGAGTATGGTGCAGGTTGAGGAGAGCCTGGAGAGGTGGAGGTATGCACTGGAGAGAACAGGAATGAAAGTCAGTAGGAGCAAGATGGAATACATATGCATGAATGAGAGGGAGGAAAGTGGAATGGTGAGGATGCAAGGGGTAGAGATGACAAAGGCATATGAGTTTAAATACTTGGGTTCAACTGTCCAAAGTAACGGGGAGTGCAGAAGAGGGGTGAAGAAGAGAGTGCAGGCAGGGTGGAGTGGGTGGAGAGAGTGTCAGGAGTGATTTGCGACAGAAGGGTGCCAGCAAGAGTTAAAGGGAAGGTTTACAAGATGGTTGTGAGACCAGCTATGTTATATGGTATGGAGACAGTGGCACTGATGAAAAGACAGGAGGTGGAGCTGGAGGTGGCAGAGTTGAAGATGCTAAGATTTCATTGGGAGTGATGAAGAAGGACAGAATTAGGACAGCTCAGGTTGGATGGTTCGGGGACAAAGCAAGAGAGGCAAGATTGAGATGGCTTGGACATGTGTGGAGGAGACATGCTGGGTATATTGGGAGAAGGATGCTGAATATGGAGCTGCCAGGGAAAAGGAAAAGAGTAAGGCCAAAGAGGAGGTTTATGAATGTGATGAGAGAGGACATGCAGGTGGGTGGCTGGTGTGACAGAGGAAGTTACAGAGGACAGAAAGAGATGGAAACGTATGATCCGCTGTCGTGACCTCTAAGGGGAACAGCCAAAAGTAGTGCTAGTAGTTAACCTAAGTTTACCTTGCGCAAGTGCGAGAGTTTCGCAAATCCAGGGTTACCATCTAGACACCAGTGCTTTTATTTGCCGGAGCAAATCAAGCATGAGCTCACAGATTCCTCTGGTTTCCAGGCTAGGTACAATTAAGAAATTCAGAATGCAAGGAAAAATACTGTCTTGAATAAAATTTTATATAAAATTATATATATAATAAATCCAGTGAGTCAAGTAAATTCTTTATGAGACAGTACAAGCCTATTTCATGCCATAAGCAATCATTAGCTGTCATGACCCCTAACGGGAGCAGCCAAAAGTAGTAGTGGTAGTAGTAGTAGATTATGTAGAGAGAGAGAATGGGGAGGAAGAAGAGGAGGTATCATGGAAGACCAAGCCCCTCCATGGGATGTACCATCAACAGTTAGAAGACGTGGCTGATATTGAGAAATCCTACTCGTGGCTAGAAAAGGCAGAACTGAAGAGCAGCACAGAGACTCTGATCATAGCAACGTAAGAACAGGCACTCAGGACCAGATCAGTTGAGGCAGGGGTTTACCACACCAGGCAAGACCCAAGATGCAGGCTGTGAAAAGACGCCCCTGATCTAATCCAGCACTTAGTAGCAGGGTGTTAATTGCTAGCTGGGAAAGCATAAAGCATACACTGAAAGGCATAACCAAGTGGCAGGGATAGTGTACAGGACTATCTGTACTGAATACAGACTGGACGTCCCCAAGTCCAAATGGGAGACACCGCCAAAAGTGGTTGAGAATGGCAGAGCTAAGATCCTGTATGACTTCATGTTTCAGACTGACAAGAAGGTGGTGGCTAACCAACCAGACATTGTGGTGGTTGACAAGGAACAGAAGACAGCAGTAATGATCGATGTCGCAATCCAAGTGACGGCAACATCAGGAAGAAAGAGCATGAGAAGCTAGATAAATACCAAGGGCTGAAAGAAGAACTAGATCGGATGTAGAAGGTGAAATCCACTGTAGTCCCAGTGGTAATAGGAGCACTCTCCCAAACAGGGGAAGTGACTCCAGCAGATTCCAGGAACAACATCTGAGGTCTCTGTTCGGAAGAGTGTGGTCCTAGGCAGACACATACCACCCAGAAAAGGGTGAGAGTGAGATTTATATAGAACAGATCTAAAAGAATTTAAACAGCAAAAAGGGGGCATGCAGGGCTGAGCTTCTCCTTAAGTCCACCGCCAGCAGTGGAAAAAAAATGTATACACACATCTGCCTTCTTTTATATTTGGTGCACTTTGTCATGAAGTTTTCTGCATGACAAAGTGCACTATACTGTGTTTATACCAAATTACTCCCCCCAAAAAAACCCTTAAGCAAATTTTTCTCCTTGTCCGTTCGCCAGCATACACTGCAAGACAGCAAACTAAGGTTTGACTAAGCTGGGGCTGACTCACATTATTTGGACTACCAGTTGTGTTGTATGTTTGTTGGTTTTACTAATATTTATTAGTAGTAATATTTAATATAGGTAAGAACTCAGCTCCAAAGAGAAAGCTCAGCATATGCGTATAATTGATGTGACATGCAACTTGCCTTCAACTGCAGAGGTTTGTTATAACCTGTGGGACTCATATCTAAACCCAAATGACCTGTCTGTGTCAGCCTCACTGCTATTAGATGATTTTCCTACTCAGCATAGTCCTTCAAAATTTAATAAACTCTACTTAAAAGAGTTTGATACTCTCTTGAGTTTTCATAGCTGCTGTACATTGACTCCTTATTTCAGTGTCTACCGGTAATATCAGAATAGCACTGCATACTGTAGTATGCTAAAAATGAATTACTGTGTAGTTTAGTTTATCATTATATTTTATGAACATTATACTGACTGCCAGGATGCAAGGAGTGGAGGTGACAAAGACATCTGAGTTTAAATACTTGGGGTCAACTGTCCAAAGTAACGGGGAGTGCAGTAGAGAGGTGAAAAAGAGAGTGCAGGCAGGTTGGAGTGGGTGGAGAAGTGTGTCAGGAGTGATTTGCGACAGAAGGGTACCAGCAAGAGTTAAAGGGAAAGTTTACAAGATGGTTGTGAGACCAGCTATGTTATATGGTTTGGAGACAGTGGCACTGACGAAAAGACAGGAGGCGGAGCTGGAGGTGGCAGAGTTGAAGATGCTAAGATTTTCACTGGGAGTAACGAAGAAGGACAGGATTAGGAACGATTATATTAGAGGGACCGCTCAGGTTGGACGGTTTGGAGACAAAGCAAGAGAGGCAAGATTGAGATGGCTTGGACATGTGTGGAGGAGAGATGCTGAGTATATTGGGAGAAGGATGCTGAATATGGAGCTGCCAGGGAAGAGGAGAAGAGGAAGGCCAAAGAGGAGGTTTATGGATGTGGTGAGGGAAGACATGCAGGTGGCTGGTGTGACAGAGGAAGACGCAGAAGACAGGAAGAAATGGAAACGGATGATCCGCTGTGGCGACCCCTAACGGGAGCAGCCGAAAGTAGTAGTAGTAGATACTGACTGCCAGTACACGTCACACTAAACGCAGACTGAAATTAAAACACAGTACACTTTGACTCTGCATACCACTGAAAAACAGGACATAGATGCACAAGTTTCCCCCCATCTGAAAAACCCACAACATGCACTTTAGCAAATGCACAGGTTCACTTAAGCCAGATGCACAGATACACCCACATACAGACCTGTCACCTGGTTCATAGTTACTGTAATTTTGATGTGACATTTGATGATTGGTGGCGATGATTGGTGATTTGATGATTGATGACAGATGGCGGCGCAAATTCACGTTTGCAGTGGCCTCACCCAGTACCGGTGTGGGAAGATGGTGGCGCGAACTTATGTTTGCGGCAGCCCGACCCAGTACCATCCATGCAGTGTCTTTGTCCACATCTGCGTGTAAGTTTATGTCTTCGTTTGATGGCTGGGAGAGCTGGCGCTGGATCGGTGGGTAGAGTTTGGTCTACTGCGTGCTGTGGGCCCAGGGACCACAGTCCTGCCCGGAGCTGTGCTCGAGGAGGAAACTTCAAGGGCGGTCTGACAGGATGTGGAAGCGGGGCAGGCTAAGCTAACTGCTAGCCCATGCAGACTGGCAGTTCCGATAACACCGAGGGTGGTCTATCAATTGCCCCGCCTGGTGTTGACTGTGTTTTTGGTGTCGCTCTGTGGAGTGTGGGGAGGTGTGTTGAGGGTGTCTGGCCGGGAGAGCTGGCATTGGATCGACTGGAGAAGCCTGGTCTGCTGCGTCCGGTGGGCCCAGGGACCACGGCCCTGCCTGGAGCTGCGCTCAAGGAGGAAACACCGAGGGCAGTCTGACAGGACGTGGATGCGGGGCAGGCTAAGCTAACTGCTAGCCCATGCAGTTCCGACAGTCATCCTGGCTGGTTTTTGTTCTCTTGGACAGTGATTTTTTTTTGTAATTTGATATGTGTGTTCTTGTAATTTTTGGATATATATTTTTGTCTTTGTGTTGCCCTGCTGTGGGCTGGGGAAACGATATTTCATACATGAAATGAAATGACAAATAAAGTGTTCCTGATTTAAATAAACTTGACAACAAATGCTCTTGTTTACACCTGGTATTAAACGTGAACCCCCTGTCTGTGCCAAGACCTGATTTCCATTTCTTTTAGCGTTTAACATCCATCCCCATTGATAAACTGGATTACTGTTTCTTTCATAAAACAGATTTTCAAATGCCCCAATTACTCCCCTAATATTTATATCCAGTTACAGATTATCCTGTTAAAGATTACCAGGGATTCAAAAAAAAATGTTTGAGTTTAGTTTTTTAAAACAATTTTCTGAAACTTTTTGATAGTTTTAAGTTGCTCTGTGTAATTTCTTAGCTTAATCAGCATATCATTATCTTCCCACCTTAATGCAGCTTCCCACCCACTGTTCATGTAGTTAAACATCTGTGACCAACCCCAGGGGTGGTTTCTGTGTTATGATCTTTTATGCGACTTGGGTGCAATTTTTATTTATTTACCTTCATCTGCACTTGATCCAACAGGTCATGATGCCCATAATTGCAGGAATAAAAGGGGTCTTTGTGTTCGTGTGGGTTAAGATGATAAAAATTGGACTGAGACAACAAGGGTTAATATAGCTGTAGTTACTGTATCAACTATGTTTAGCCCTCTTTGGCCTTGCAGTGTAAACCAGACTAATGTTCATCTCTCCTCCTCTCTCCCAGGGACACAGCAGGCCAGGAGAGGTTTAGAACCATCACAACAGCTTATTACAGAGGGGCCATGGTAAGTGTTAGTTAAGTGGTCAGCGGCAAAAAGATATATGGGGTTTGGCTTGCCCAGTCTAACCTAACCAAATTAAACTGAAGCCCAGCAAATTATAATAGCTTGCTCAGTCATCAACTTCTGCTGCTACTATTGTTAACTTTGCCATGACCGCTATCATTTCTACTTCGACTGCTACTGCAACTACCAGAATTCCTGGCAGCAATGTTAATACCATTGATGTTAATAATGCTAATATAGCCATTGTCCCTTCTACTATGGATATTTCCATTGCTGTTATGACTACTGGTATTTAAGACTACTTTTATTCTCCTACCGCCACTACTATTAGTTATAAAATCCACTTTCATAACTACTACTAAAAGTACTGGTATTGCCACTGCTATAGTTACTACTATAAGTACTACTACTACTACTACTGTAGATATAACTACTATTGCTCCTGTTAAAGTGGCCAAAAGGAGGAGATGTATGGGCTGAGGATTTTTAAATTGTTCATGATGAGTGAATTGTGCCTTTTTCTAAGTCATCCGTTAGTACTATTGCTTATGCAGTGAACACTACTGTTACCACTATGGTAACTATAGCCACAGTTACTACTGCTATGACCACAGGTGCTACTACTCTAGTGGTGAAGAGGAGTTATGTATTATCGGGTGTGACATGAAGTGATCATCTTCTACATTTGTCATCATCTTACAATGCTGTGATTGCAAACAGTCCCAAATCCTCTGTGAATAGTACGTATGGCCATTGATTGAAACTAGTTAATGGTCACGCCTGTTTGCATATGAAACTGATCGTTGGTTTCGGTTGTTGTGTGCAACTGTATTGTTATAAGGGAGGGGATACCTGCAGTCAGTTTAGACTGAAGATGTCACTTAGATGAGTGATAAAACTTTTCCGTCAATAAACGTTGTGTCCAGATGAACTGATTCAATTTCTTTAATTTTCTTACCTGGATTATTGAGCATGCATAAAGACACTAATGATACTATTGCTACCACCATTATGACAACAGGTATTACCCTTACTGCAGCTTCTCATCAGAGAAGGATTACTTCACTGAGCTATGCGCTGTAGGAGAGTAAATCTTGTCGTGACGGTGCACATGTTATTCATATCTAGACCAGTGTATCATTTCCATAGGCCTTGGCAGTCACACCCTCTCTGTTTTTTTGCTTGATCCTAGCCTGCGCTCTCTCAAGCAGATGTGTTGGCTCACTGTGTTTTTGGTGCTGCTTTACCATTATTCTGTTGGTGTGGCATTCAGATCATTTCTGTTAAATTGATACTAAAATCCAATCAGATAACATGGGATTTGTGTATGTAGGTTAAACTTAAATTAAGACAGACATCCCACAGAGACTGTGGACTTCCATTTTACCAGTCAGAGATGGGAATTGTTTTCCCTTAGGAGTTAAAAGGTAATTCTGTTTTGGTTTTTTTAACAACCTGGGTTATATGTTAATAGTTTTTTGCCATCATTCATATTGATTATAATATCATTTCACTCACCAGCTTTATTGTAGAGGTTTATGGATACAGAACCACCTCTGGACATAGCTTTACAATAGTGTCTTATGGGGCAACAGAACTCCAACGTCAGACATGTCTCATCAAGTCCAATTTAATCCAATGATATAAAGCGCAAGTTAGAGGTTATTATCTGAAAGGGCCAGTATGGTTGATTGCATCGCTGAGTTTCCTCCTGGTTCAACTTGCGGGAATAACCAGGTTTTACTCACTGTGCACTCATCAAAGTAAACATAATCACCTGGCCAGCATAATTGAAAAGTCATAGATAATGCAAGGTCACGTACATGGTCCAGCTGAGGCACTAGTAGTTTTTGTTGTTGTTGAAAGGACAGGTTTAGGGTTTGTGTTCAGTTACCCCATAAGACACCATTGTGAAGCTTTGTTTAGTGGTGGCCCCATGTCCAAAATCTCCAAAATTAAGCTGGTGAGTAAAATTATATCATAACTGATACGCACAATGGCAAAAACTATGAAAAAAATTCTTTTTTTTAATAAGAACTTGAGCATAAAGTTTTCTCTGCTTTTTATTGTCTTGGCACTGGAACATACTGAACTATTTATTGCTCTTAATATCAGCAATGTAGGGAGCGTAACATATTCTGCTGTTGCAGTCATGCCTAAAAGGTAAATATAAGTGTGTATACCTGGTGAGTGGAATCGTGGAAAACGAGGTAGCCACTTTGAACTTGATCAACAATTTACTTGAGTATTAATATGACATCTACATCTGGTTGCCTTTCTTTACAAGGGTCAGAAGTTGAATGCCATTAGGCTGGGCACTTCCTGCTAATGTCACATTGCGTGTCACTCCCTCTGGAAACACTTCCTGTCTTTTGTGTTTCCAGGGCATCATGCTGGTGTATGACATCACCAATGAAAAGTCCTTTGACAATATCAAGAACTGGATCCGCAACATCGAGGAGGTATAATCAGTTACATAACCTAACATGCCACAGCACATAACACTGCACATTTCCAGCGTGGTTAGTTCTAGTGGGAATCAAACGCTGTACTGTACCCTGGCTGTTTTAGTACCAAGTTTGACCAATTGAGCTACACAAAGACTGGATCCTCTAACCGTTTGAGTGTCACTGCCATTTTCAACCCAAGCCCTAAATGTTAGCTTGATATGCAATAATGAGCAGTCACTTTGATTTGTAAATGTATCAATAGAGAGGAACAGAGTCCGATATCAATTCCATGCTAGAGTGCTGCCACCTGCTGCCATAAAGGTGTTTTGCATGGATGTAACTGGTTAGAAACGTCAGTTGATAGTAATTGCTGGCAAATGTTTAAATCTAAGAAGTTTGCACTGTGTATTTCTAAAAGTGAACCACATAACTTTCTTATGAAGTATATGTATTTATAAGACCTTTAAACAAATTTCTCCCCATTACAGAGCTGGAGAGTTGCGTGGTAGTGAAGAGTTGCCGTATGGCTGGGCAGGCACTGCAAAAATAGTGAGGGAGACAGCTAGGAAGGTACTTGGTGTGTCATCAGGACAGAGGAAGGAAGACAAGGAGACTTGGTAGTGGAATGAGGAAATACAGCAAATTATACAGAGGAAGAGGTTGGCAAAGAAGAAGTGGGATAGTCAGAGAGATGAAGAAAGTAGACAAGAGTAGAAGGAGATGCAGCATAAAGCGAAGAGAGAGGTGGCAAAGGCAAAGGAAAAGGCCTATGGTGAGTTGTATGACAGGTTAGACACTAAGGAAGGAGAAAAGGACTTGTACCAATTGGCTAAACAGAGGGACTGAGCTGGGAAGGATGTGCAGCAGGTTAGGGCGATCAAGGATAGAGATGGAAATGTGCTGACAAGCGAGGCGAGCGTGATGAGAAGGTGGAAGGAGTACGTTGAGGGGCTGATGAATGAAGAAAATGAGAGAGAGAGAAGGTTGGATGATGTGGAGATAGTGAATCAGGAAGTGCAGCGGATTAGCAAGGAGGAAGTGAGGGGCAGCTATGAAGAGGATGAAGATTGGAAAGGCAGTTGGTCCTGATGACATACCTGTGGAGGCATGGAGATGTTTAGGAGAGATGGCAGTGGAGTTTTCAACTAGATTATTTAACACAATCTTGGAAAGCGAGAGGATACCTGAGGAGTGGAGAAGAAGCATACTGGTACCGATTTTCAAGAATAAGGGCGATGTGCAGAACTGTAGCAACTACAGAGGTATAAAGTTGATCAGCCACAGCATGAAGATTTGGGAAAGAGTAATAGAAGCTAGGTTAAGAGGCGATGTGACGATTAGCGAGCAGCAGTATGGTTTCATGCCATGAAACAGCACCACAGATGTGATGTTTGCTTTGAGAATGTTGATTGAGAAGTATAGAGGAGTTACACTGTGTCTTTGTAGATTTAGAGAATGCATACGACAGGGTGCTGAGAAAGGAGGTGTGGTAATGTATGAGGAAGTCAGGAGTTGTAGAGGAGTATGTAGGAGTGATGCAGGATATGTATGAGGGAAGTGTGACAATGGTGAGGTGTGCAGTTGGAATGACAGATGGGTTCAAGTTGGAGGTGAGATTACATTAAGGATTGGCTCTGAGCCCTTTCTTGTTTGCAATAGTGATGGACAGGTTGACGGACGATCAGGCAGGAGTCTCTGTGGACTATGATGTTTGCGGATGACATTGTGATCTGTAGCGAGAGTAGGGTGCAGGTTGAGGAGAGCCTGGAGAGGTGGAGGTATGCACTGGAGAGAAGAGGAATGAAAGTCAGTAGGAGCAAGATGGAATACATATGCATGAATGAGAGGGAGGACAGTGGAATGGTGAGGATGCAAGGGGTAGAGATGCCAAAGGCATATGAGTGTAAATACTTGGGGTCAACTGTCCAAAGTAACAGGGAGTGCAGAAGAGAGGTGAAGAAGAGAGTGCAGGCGGGTGGAGTGGGTGGAGAAGAGTGTCAGGAGTGATTTGTGACAGAAGGGTACCGGCAAGAGTTAAAGGGAAGGTTTACAAGATGGTTGTGAGACCAGCAATGTTATATGGTTTGGAGACAGTGGCACTGACAAAAAGACAGGAGGTGGAGCTGGAGGTAGCAGAGTTGAAGATGCTAAGATTTTGATTGGGAGTGACGAAGATGGACAGAATTAGGAATGATTATATTAGAGGGACAGCTCAAGTTGGACCGTTTGGAGACAAAGCAGGAGAGGCAAGATTGAGATGGCTTGGACATGTGTGGAGGAGAGATGCCGGGTATATTGGGAGAAGGATGCTGAATATGGAGCTGCCAGGGAAGAGGAAAAGAGGAAGGCCAAAGAGGAGGTTTATGGATGTGGTGAGGAAAGACATGCAGGTGGCTGGTGTGACAGAGGAAGATGCAGAGGACAGGAAGAGATTGAAACGGATGATCCCCTTTGGCGACTCCTAACGGGAGCAGCCGAAAGTAGTAGTAACAGAGCTGGAGCATTGATTTCATCTATTTTTTCAATCATTTATGACATGTGAACCTGAAGTCATTTTGTGGAGTCTTTAATCTCTAGCAACTCACAATTAGGGGAATAATATGATAAACTTAAACACTTGCGTCAACTCTTTCGTCTACTACAAACAACCAAAAGTAAAGAGGTCATGGGTCAGAGCTACTGAATGAGAATACACTATGAGAATAAACTCTTCATGATACTTGGTGGAGAGCTCAAAATGGATAAAAAGTGAGAAGACATACTTAAACTAAACACACAATTTTGCTCTCACTCCATGTATTTCCCTAGCATGCATCTTCTGACGTGGAGAAAATGATCCTGGGCAACAAGTGTGACATGAATGACAAGCGACAGGTGTCCAAGGAAAGGGGGGAAAAGGTCTGTGGGGTTCTTTTGACTGGAGTCAGTTTCTATCTGTAATGTATGTGACTCGTAACATAACATCATTGAATGATTTTACCTTAAGTGGTTTACAGTGCCATGAGTGCACATGTTTGCACACTATGTCTGGCACGAAAGCTCTGAGAATAGCAACCTGTTACACTTTGAATGTCATGTATTTTTTCTGGGAGAGCCTCTACCATAAAATATCAAGAAGAGGGTCACTGGCACAAATCCTTAAGGCAATTGGCAAAAACCTAGCAGGGAGCATGAATAAGTAACACTGTTTCTCAATAGTACTTGAGCAAGTTACCTAACCCTACTCATTTTAGTGTAGCTGCTGAATTATTGATAGTTGAATTCCAGTTGTACAGACCACTCTCAGGTAACATTGTGTGAACCCAGGGTAGAAATTTAGCATCAGTTAAAATCTGTCTCTGATAATAAGCCAGTGTCCTTTGTACTCTAACTTTTGCTTTGGTAAAAAAGTGAAAGTGGGGGCATCTGGGTAGCGTAGTATTCTATTCCGTTACCTACCAACACGGGGATCACCGGTTTGAATCCCTGTGTTACCTCTGGCTTGGTCGGGCGTCCCTACTGACACAATTGGCCGTGTCTGTGTGTGGGAAGCCGGATGCGGGTATGTGTCCTGGTCGCTGCACTAGTGCCTCCTCTGGTCGGTCGGGGTGTCTGTTCGGGGTGGGGGTGGGGGCCTGGAGAGAATAGCCTGATCCTCTCATGCACTACATCCCCCTGGCAAAACTCCTCACTGTCAGGTGAAAAGAAGCAGCTGGCGACTCCACATGTATCGGAGGAGGCATGTGGTAGTCTGCAGCCCTCTCCGGATCAGCAGAGGGGGTGGAGCAGCGACCGGGACAGTTTGGAAAATAGGGTAATTGGCCAAGTACAATTGGGGAGAATCCCCCCCCCCCTGCAAAAAAAAAAAAAGTGAAAGTAGCAGCTGAATTTCCGAATCTGCTGTATTCAGAGGCCAGTAGATGAGTGCACTTTTCTGTGCTTTGTGAAATCGAAGTGAAACAGAACAACAGTGGAAATAATATACATGCTAATCAAAAGCCTATAAATATCGGAAAGGAGGAATTTGATCGTGTCACCTTGAATTATAGTCATAATTTGTATTTTCCTTTGCACAGTTGGCAATAGATTATGGGATTAAGTTCTTGGAAACCAGTGCCAAGTCAAGCATAAATGTGGAAGAGGTAAGTAAAGTTTATATTGTCATAGAGATCAGAGCCAATACTTTCCTGTTTTTTCATGATTGTTCTTAATGGTATATGGCACCTTTTACATCATTAAACAGGCCTTCTTTATGCTTGGAAGAGACATTATGACAAGACTCAATAGAAAAATGGTGAGTTTCAACATAATGAATATAACATTGACACTAACAAATATATTGCAGTTTATTTTCTATGTCTTGAAAAAGCCCACATCATCTGTCAGCATGAAAACGCTGGCTGCCTCTTTAGTTTTCCATGAGCAACCAGTGATGGATGGGCATTAGTATATGGCCACATTCTCCTGTGTAATATTTGATGATTATGGATTTTAGTCAGACCAGACACGAGTCAGCAGTTAACCCTGTTGTTGTGTTTGCTCTAGAATGACAACAACCCCTCTGGAAGTGGAGGGCCGGTCAAAATCACTGAAAACCGCTCTAAAAAGAGCAGCTTCTTCAGGTGCACACTGCTGTAGACAGAGCCATTCCTCAGACTGCTCCGGTCTCCTCCTCCTCCCCTTTCTGCCTGGCTGCCTCAGAGCACAAGACCTCCCGCCGCCAGGAGGGGCTGTTGGTCACCGCTAGCACTGCAGAGGGGCTGACACTTCTGTTAGCCATCAGAAGACTAAATCTTGCAACTCCTGTTTCAATGATATTTACATATGAAGAGAGAACGGAAAGGAATGGGAAGGAACGAACCCCAATCGTTTTTCTTATTTTATTTTTCGTCTCTCTTCTGCTGAGAGTGTGTTCCCCCCATCGCCTCCCCTGTCCTGCTACAGATCAGTCATGAATGGTCATGGACTTAATTTTGCTCGAGTGCTTCTCCCCCCCCTCCCCATTTCAGCTAAAACTGCCTGTTTTACTTGACTTTTTTTGCTAAACACAGTAAATTCTTCAGTTTTTATTTTTATTTTATAAGGATGCCATTTTAGCAGCAAAAAAAAAAAATTACCATGGGAAGTGTCGACAAACCAATTCAGATCTTAATTCTGCTTTTGAAAAGAGATTCCAGTCACCGTGACGAAGACTCATGCCATGGATGATGGATAATAGCACCTTAAACAGAAAGGAGCAAAGTTGTGTGGGTTTTATTTTTGTTTTGTGGTGTTTTTACCAAAGCCGATTGCATCTCTGGGGTAGGGAGTCATCATTAGCTAAAACAAAGTATAGCTATCAGCATCTATCTTTTCTGCTTTTAGTATTTGTATATTTTCTCTAAACTTAGTATAATCTTTTAAATGTTACAACAGCACTGAAGATTTAAACGTGAAGTCAAATGAAGAGTTTGTTCCAAAATAAGATATATGCCATGGAAAAAAGAAAAAGGAAAAAAAGCAACATCTGACAGTGCTCTGACAGAAAGCAAAAGATATTTCCATTTTGTAAAGCCTTTATTTCCAAACAATGATCCCGTTGGAGGTGGGATCAGTCATGTTCTGGGGAAAAAAAGATAAATATTGGGATATAGCACAGTGGTTGGTGAATATGAAGCCTACAGCTCAGCCTGTCTCCACATGCGGTCATGGTGGAATCACCTAGAAACCCAATTCAGCATCACCTGCAATAGTGGTTCTCAACCTGAGGGATTAGCAGCCCTGGGTGGAGGTTAGAGAATATTCTAGTGATCTGAAAAACCGAATTTTTCCACATACACCTTTGTTATTATGCCTTTATTTTCATGATAAAAGTCTTTGTCTGGTGAAATAATGAACAATGTCAGCCTGAAAGGGGGCTCAAATCATTAGTTGGTGTCTAAGCTCACCACTCTGCATGTTTTGCCTGCAAAAGGGAATAATGTTTGCCAGTGTTTTCTGTTTGGGCATCATGAGCCATGAAGGTTGAGAACCACTGCTCTATAATCACTGTTGACAATGCAATGCAGGGTAGAGGAGACTCGCCAATGGCACTTTCTTTGACTGAATTGAAATCCTGTTCAGAACTTGGAAGGACTCATAAGAGAAGCATGTTACATACAGCACAGCACAGGAAGTGTTTCTGCGACCGTTGTTTAAAGTCATTCGCAGAATGCACGGAGGAGCTCGTGCAGTTTCATTGTGATTTGACCTCCTAGTTAGAAAATGCAAAACGTTTTATAGTTACCACGCCTTTCACAACACTGTATTTGTCTGCTCTCACAAGACAAACCTTTTACCTTCTCATATTTTTGTAAATTATATTATCTTATGTGTTGTTTGAGCTGAGTAAGGTTTATGACCACATGGCCCATGAAACTTAACCAGCACGCATTGTAGGCTATATTTTCAGCAATATATGATCAACTATATGAACAACAATCATAAAATTTAAAGGCCACTCTTATTCACTTTGCCTTACGGAGATGTTACGCCTCGGAGAGCAGCGATTTAAAGAGGAAATATAATACACTGTAGACTGATCTTTTTTTATAATGTGCAATACTATTCGACAAGTCCAAGTCTTCCCTGACCATAAGCCGGAGTACTGGAGATTAATTGGAAACAAAACCACTAACTAAAGCCCACAACCTCTTAACATCTTTGACTTATGGAGCCGAGTGATTTTTTTTTTACAGTAACTTTAAGTGTCTTCTTAAAAGCAGAATGTGTTTTTTTTTTTTTTTTTTACTTCAAGACTTTCTTGCATTCCATTCACTGTAAATGGCCTTGTTTTTGGCTCCAGGCAGTATTTGAGTGAACATAACTTCCTGAAGCAAAGAACCTTTGGTAGCAGATACACTCTCGAAAAACATTATGCCATTTTCAGGCCATCCACGTGCAGATGTCCACAACACAAATCAACAGCGAGAGCGTGGACATTAACAAAGTTATTGCAAGCTGCAAATGATACTAGCTGCATTGCCAAGGAGCTTAACACGTGCCGATGCACATTACTAATGTATGCTATAGATCATAAACTGAATCGGCATGGGAAAATATTACTGAAAATAGCCGCCATTTACTTTGTATTTTAGAGATGATGAGTATGGAACTGGTTTGAGTGAACATGAACCAGGTGTCAGCGTGTCTGGTTTCAGACAACACATTCTGCAGGCGGTCTTCGTTATGCCGTTCGTGTGTTATCTGGTCCAGTGAAAGGCAACGAGGATGTGTTGAATATGGCATGTCCTTTTTTTTTAAGAGTGTACTCAACGCTTATCGAAACAGCAGCAAACAAACAACCTCTTACGTGGTTTATCTGTGTTAATGCAGAATTTGGTATGGTTAATTACAGTATTTATATATTTTTATATTTTGTCCTGTAAGATATCAGACTGAATTCTGACATGCTCAAGAAACCATAGGAAAACCACTTCATGCATGCTTATTTGCTCTACAATGGCAAAGATATGTTGTAATTACAATTTTTTTTTTTACAATTCATAGAGGAGTACTATTAAACTTCTGTTTTATTAATCTTATTCTTGTTATTTCTATTTTTTGTTAAACAATTGTGTATTGTTTACAAATCCATTGCAGCAGTATTAGTCCTTCCTCCAGCTGCACTTTATGCCCTCTCTGTGTTTTTGTGTGTGCGTGTGCGTGTGCGTGTGCATGCACGCATGTGCAGTGTGTGTCTTTAGTTTTTGATAGTAAGACGGCATTGTGGTTAGTTTCGAGCTGAACCACTCCACTGGCCTTTACATGTGAAACTGAAAATCATGACACAAATGTAAAAAAAGGGAAATCTATTTAGCAAACTCAGCATCTTAAGAGACAGCTCATAACTCACTTTTCTAAGCGTTGAAATGTTGGTTTTGTTTATTTGCTTTGAGTACCGTATAATTTCTGAATTTTACTAAATTTGCCTTAACGACTGATGGACATTGATATAATCTTCCCTTTATTGTATCATATTTGCTCATGAAGCCATTTTGTGTTTTTCCTTTTTTGTTGACAGCACTTTTGTAGAGAAAAGTGTTCTGCAAATATAGTTATTGTTAGTTATTACTGCCGTAAGTGGACTCCTGTACGTACTATTGCATCTACACTTCCATCAAATAATTGGTACAGTATCTGTCCTGTCTATATGTACCCTGGATGACCTAGTTACACGTTTTTTTTTAGTTTCTGTTTTTTTCCTATTCAAATTCTAACAGGCCTCTAGGGACCCATCTCGACGAGCATTTTTACCTCATGTTAAGTCTGAAATATATTTCAACAAAATTCCCAAGAGCACCGGCTAACTCTCTTTTAACAAAGCAGTATTTGAAATAATTGTTAAGATGATTTTTGTTTTGTTTTTTTATTATTAAATATGAACCATCTTGCGTAATATCGCTGGTCATGCTTGGCCTCAAGTTGAGTATGGGATTGTGAATGAGAACCAGCTGTTGAAAACCAAGCCTGTCTCTTCAAATAATAACACAGCTTCGTGAGTTGTGTTTTATTGCCATGTTTGATCAATGTGGGTCGTCGTTGTTGTTTTGTTTTTGTTTTTACACAACGTTTGATCATAAAAGTTATCGGTTACCCAAAGGAACTACAAAGTAGCATGTGTGTACATTTGTGTACACTTCTTAAATATATAAGTCTGTGGAACTGACTTGATATTTTCCTCTCTCAGACCTGTACCTTATCTACTTTGCTATGTTTTCCATTATCAGCATGGTCCAGTGTAACATATCCATCCCATCTCATGGTCAACAGAGTGTACAATGATTAAATAACTTTTTTTAAATTCACAGTGACTCTTTGCTTTTATTTTTCCTTAAAATAGGCCTGCATTTGGCTTCATAAAACAGCTGTTTTTTTATGCACAGTTCAGTTCATAAGTAATGCATAACAGCTTGTGGCATTTATGACTTTTTTTCTCAATGGTATTGCACATCCACCATCGTATGTGAATATGCACAGCAGTTCCTTTGCTCAGTCGTGTCTTTCAAAATAATTCAATAAAGTCAATAAATGATTTGCCTAGTATACAGAATAATGAGCTTTAATACTGGAGAAAATAACAGAAATATATTCAACCTAAGGTGCCCCGGTGGCTCACCTGGTAGAGCTTGTGCCACATATCAAGGCTGAGTCCTTATCGCAGCGGCCTGGGTTTGAATCCAGTCTGGAGTCTCAGCTGCATGTCCCCTCTCTCGCCCCTGCCTTTCCTGTTTCTCTCTACTGTCTCTGTCAAAATAAAAGTGGAAAATGCTAAAAGAAAAATTAAGAAAATGCATTTAAGCCAAAATAAATACTAACGTAAAAGGCCTTAGTTTGTGCATAATGTGCAGCAAACACTCAATATAACCAACCCTTACTTGCTCCAAAGTCAACATACTTCCAGTTTAGGGAAGAACGATGTCTTTTTCTAATCTCTAAATAATGGTGCATGTACCTTTTCAATTACAAGTGTATTTAATAATATAGTCTGCTCACTTACTGTGGGGTGTGCACACAGCACTTGCAGGCTCTCTTTTTGCTATGAGAGAAAGCCCTTGTACATTCATGCCAATCTTACATATTACGTCTTTGAATTTTGATCTTACCAATGAACGATTATAAAATAAAATAATTTTCTTGAGTAGCTTTTATGCACTGTTTCAGAATAGATTTGTGTTCACGTACAGTTGTTGCATGAAAAATATATGATATGATATATATTATATATATCATATATATATATATATATATATATATATATATATATATATATATATATATATATATATATATATATATATATATATATATATATATATATAATATATGATATTGTTTAAGTGTCTCATTCCATCATGGCTACACTTTCTGCCTTACTGTGGCATGGCCATGAAGATTCATGGCTATACAGATTGGATTTTATGGTAATTTTGGAGGAAAGGTGTATTTTTCAGCCTGAGCATCAGACTTGATGTCGACAGGAATATTATTCCAAAGAAAAGGAGCATTGTATGAAAAGACTCTGCAACCTGCTAAATTATTTTTACTTCTGGAGATGGACATGAGGCCTGTGTCTTGGGAATGGAAGGTACGGGATGGCACATAAGGCTTTATAAGATCTGATCCATAAGATGGAGAAAAATCATGAGGTATTTTAGACATTAGCAGCACATTAAAGTCAGGTCTGGCATAGATAGGGAGCCAGTGAAGGGAAACTATAATGGGGGTAATATGGTCGAATTTTCTAGTTTTAATCAGGATTCTAGCCGCGTCATTATATGCCATCTGAAGGTTTTTGATAGCATGTAGTAGGTTGGAATAAGGGACACTGCAATAATCTAGTCAGGATGAAACAAAAGCATGGACCAGGGTATCAGCATGGGCCGTAGTCAGGATAGACCGAATTTTAGCAAATTTCAAAGGTGAAAAAAAATGTCTTAGTGATTTCTCTAATGTGAAACTCAAAAGAGAGGGTCTTACCTAATAATAACACCATGAGTTTTGACCATGGAAATTTGGGAGATCTACAGCTATGAAGATTTACCTTTACTTGTTTATGTTGATAAGTCTTGTGGGTCCAATAACCAGCATCCCAGTTTTTTCATAGTTAAAGGTACAATCTGTAATGGCATGCAAGACCACGGCTATATGGAGTACAACGACAGTACGAGTGCTCCACTGACAAAAAGAAACATGACACATCTTGGCATCAGGTCAACATTATGTATTTGTTTGAAAAATGGAGATAGACACTCAGATATGTTGCAACTAGAAATAATGGCGTCTGGAGGCAGGGTAAGTGTAGTATAATTTTATGTCACTAGAGGGCGACAAACACGTATGGAAAATAATGGTATCAAGAAGTGCAGTATACGGTAGTACGTGTTAATACTAAACATGTTAAAAAAAGGCACAGATAAAAATATGATAGGGTATAGATTCGGGGTGATTCTATTTGCAGCTAAGAAGATAATGGAGTATACATTTGGGGTGAGTCTATTTTCGAGAATCAAAGGTGTGGTCAAATGTTAAGCCCCGCGCTAAGTCATGGCATAAAGGTGTGTGCATCAGGACGTCAGGTCAGTTGCTCCATGGACCAGCTCGGTATATTATTATAACCATTGCGTGCTACTAGCAATAAACCTTTTTACATCAGACTAGAAGGTATTGGACATTGATTGATTGACTTTGAAGAACACTGTGTCAAGAAGAAATTCTCCCACAGTTCCTTACGTGTGCACATCATTCCAAAAGTTCTATCACACTAAACTATTTACAACCACATAATAGTTACAACATACCAACAAATGCAACTTGATTGATTGATTGGTTGATTGATTGATTGATTGATTGATCGAATGATTGATCGATTGATTGATTGATTGATTGATTGATTGATTGATTGATTGATTGATTGATTGATTGATTGATTGATTGATTTACCATTATTGGTTACACAGTGCACAAGTCCAAGGGGGGTGGGGCATACCTTTGTTCAACTTATCTTCTGAGGCTCTTTCCACTGGCTGTTAAGCAGTATAGAACCAGTTATTTGCCATAATATTCGGTTCAGGGCTGTTCTGTTTTAAGATGTACCCCAATCTTCTCCTGAAGCAGCTGCCGAAACTCAATAAATGCTGCTAAAAATTTGAATAAAATAGGACTACACTCCCTTTTTTCCATTTTTGGCTGTTAAATAAGTAGATGTAAAGTGTTCAGGTTCATATGATCTTGATAACATGTGTCCCTTTATTGACTAGGGATAACAATGAGGCTGTGTAAATTAATGCTGAATCAGCTAGCTTCAAATGCTTTATATTTTTAAGACTAAATTAAACATAGTAAGTACACTAATTTTGCCACATTAGTTCTGAAAAAAGTCTGCTTATAGTGTTTAGGTTAATGTACCCCTCTAAACATATCATATTTGTTCTTTTATTGACCATGGTTTACAAAGTATATTGAAAGAGTGGGTTTGTCCATGGAGTCCTCCCTATATAGGTTTATTTAGGACTAGCAGTCTAGACCCCAGCCCTAAATCCCCCAGCAGACACACCTAAAAAGTTGTATATAAAGCCTCTGGACTGGTCAGACTCACACAAGCTTCAAGGAGCCTCTCCAAAGCAGCCCTCCAGAAAAAGCCTCACTTCCAGAGCCAAGGACCCATCGGAGAGACACTAAAAATGAATCCATCTCTCAGCCTCCTGCTGCTTCTGCTGCTGGGTCTCTCCCAGGCTGATCCTATGATGGAGGAAGACAGTGAACCAGAGGACCTGGAGGGTGAAAATGAGGCTGGTGATATAGACATCACCACCAGGATTCTGACCACCAACAACGTATCCAGTGAGTTCCTGCTGGAGGGAGACCTGATCGCACCCAAAACCAGAAATGCTATGGTCTGTTGGGGCGGCAGCTGCTTGTGGAGGAAAAACAGGAATGGCTATGTCGTCGTTCCCTACATAGTGAGCAATGCCTTCTCCGGCTCTGATAAACAATTGATCGACACTGGCTTGAAGTCCTTCCACGGGAGCACCTGCATCCGCTTTGTGCCTCGAAGCAACGAGTACGACTACATCAGCGTCGAGAACAGAGACGGGTGCTTCTCTTCTCTGGGCAGACAGGGAGGTGGACAGGTGCTGTCTCTCAACAGGCAGGGCTGCCTCTACCATGGCATCGTCCAACATGAGGTCAACCATGCTCTGGGCTTCCAGCATGAGCAGACCAGGAGCGACCGCGACGGCTACGTCAGGATCAACTGGCAGAACATCATCCCAAATACGGCCTACAACTTCCATAGACAGAACACCAACAACCTGAACACTCCCTACGACTACTCCTCTGTCATGCACTATGGCAGAACGGCCTTTGCTGTGGCGTATGGATTGGAAACCATCACCCCCATCCCCAACCCCAATGTGCAGATCGGCCAGAGAAGGGGCATGTCCCGCCTTGACATCCAGAGGATCAACCGACTCTACCGCTGCTAAGGCCAACTCTCAGGGCGTCCTTTAGAAAAGCATCAGATTTTATCATTGTAACCAACAGAAATTAAATTTGTTATTCATAACAAATGATCTTGAGGCCAATACCAGCATTTCAAATCTTTCTCCTTTTTTCTCAAAGTTCACAAACTAAAATAATTTTTAACCACTAGCCACTGTTTGACTACTTTCAGTAGTCACCTGTTTTCATTTTATTCGCTAAAATGATTGTACAAATAAATAAAGGATAAAGCCAAAAAGGCATTTATGTCCCTGATATCCCGCTGACCAAATCCATGAAATGAATGGAGCATGTACTTTTGGATCCTGTTGTGATGTGTCGATGAATAAAAGTAATGCCTGAAAATCATAAGAATAAATGTAATAAATGTGTAGCAAAGAGGCCAATCATTGTCTTTGTTTTTTATTCAGCAACTTACATTGTAATTAAAACTCTGCCAACATATACAGGTGCAATACAAAGAAACAAATGAAATGCCGAAATCAGCTGTATCCATGGCTTACTTAATTTGGAAAGTGAAATTTTAATAACTATGCTTCACATTTAAGCCAACTTTCACAATGTAACTGAGCCACCCTGTTAGCATGTAACTTTCCAGTACTGGAGTCACTGATTGTCATTTACTGTGAGTTTCTGTGGATTGCTGATGTATTGCATTGAATGTGAACACTGTTCTGACTGGGATTTTTTACTGTGAACTTGACTGCTGGTGGGATTTTAGTACCACTGCTACAAATACTATACAACAATTACTTCTGTTACAGCTAAAAATTGAGTAACAGTACTGCAACTGCACCTTCTGCTTCCACTACTATTACTGCTGCTACTACTACTACTACTTCTAATAATAATAATTATTATTATATTTGTATAGCACTTTTTAAGCTAGGAGCACAACGTGCTTTCCAAAATCAGCATAAAAACAATCACAAATATAGAAGAAAAACACAAGAACAGCACAGGAAAAAAAAAATACAGGGATAGCAATACAAGCACACAATTAAAAGACCATCCAGTCATCTGTGATGCCCACTGGAAGTGTTATCATATTTATGATGGTATCTTGGGGTTTGAGAGAATATATTGTTTATAATAATTTTATTTTATATGTGGAGTCTGTCTGTATGTTTATTTAACCATAATGGTTTAAGCCCAGTTGCCTGAGAAATGTGGAAGGACAGATGGTGGTCGATTTTGCGAAAAGGATGGAAATGGCTGTGGTGAATCCATATTTCAAGAAGAGGGAGGAACACAGGGTGACGTACAAGAGTGGAGGGAAGTGCACACAGGTGGACTATATCTTATGTAGAAGGCACCATCTAAAAGGGATTGGAGACTGCAAGGTGGTGACAGGGGAGAGCGTAGCCAGGCAGCATCGGATGGTGGTCTGTAGGATGACTTTGGAGACCAAGAAGAGGAAGCGAGTGAAGACACAGCCGAAGATCAAATGGTGGAAGTTGAAGAAGGAAGACTGTTGTGTGGAGTTCAGGCAGGAGTTAAGACAGGCACTGGGTGGTAGTGAAGAGTTGCCAGATGGCTGGAAAACCACTGCAGAAATAGTGAGGGAGACAGCTAGGAAGGTACTTGGTGTGTCATCAGGACAGAGGAAGGAAGACAAGGAGACTTGGTGGTGGGATGAGGAAGTACAGCAAATTATACAGAGGAAAAGGTTGGCAAAGAAGAAGTGGGATAGTCAGAGAGATGAAGAAAGTAGACAGGAGTACAAGGAGATGCAGCGTAAAGCAAAGAGAGGTGGCAAAGGCAAAGGAAAAGGCGTATGGTGAGTTGTATGACAGATTAGACACTAAGGAAGGAGAAAAGGACTTGTACCGATTGGCTAGACAGAGGGACCAAGCTGCAAAGGATGTGCAGCAAGTTAGGGCGATCAAGGATAGAGATGGAAATGTGCTGACAAGCGAGGAGAGTGTGCTAAGAAGGTGGAAGGAATACTTTGAGGGGCTGATGAATGAAGAAAATGAGAGAGAGAGAAGGTTGGATGATGTAGGGATAGTGAATCAGGAAGTTCAGCGGATTAGCAAGGAGGAAGTGAGGGCAGCTATGAAGAGGATGAAGAATGGAAAGGCAGTTGGTCCTGATGACATACCTGTGGAGGCATGGAGATGTTTAGGAGAGATGGCAGTGGAGTTTTTAACTAGTTTGTTTAACACAATCCTGGAAAGTGAGAGGATGCCTGAGGAGTGGAGAAGAAGCATACTGGTACCGATTTTCAAGAACAAGGGCGATGTGCAGAACTGTAACAACTACAGAGGTATAAAGTTGATCAGCCACAGCATGAAGATTTGGGAAAGAGTAATAGAAGCTAGGTTAAGAGGAGAGGTGACGATCAGCGAGCAGCAGTATGGTTTCATGCCACGAAAGAGCACCACAGATGCGATGTTTGCTTTGAGAATGTTGATTGAGAAGTATAGAGAAGGCCAGAAAGAGTTGCATTGTGTCTTTGTAGATTTAGAGAAAGCTTATGACAGAGTGCCGAGAGAGGAGGTGTGGTATTGTATGAGGAAGTCAGGAGTTGCAGAGAAGTATGTAGGAGTGGTGCAGGATACGTATGAGGGAAGTGTGACAATGGTGAGGTGTGCGGTTGGAATGACGGATGGGTTCAAGGTGGAGGTGGGATTACATCAAGGATCGGCTCTTAGCCCTTTCTTGTTTGCAATGGTGATGGACAGGTTGACGGACAAGATCAGGCAGGAGTCTCCATGGATGATGATGTTCGCGGATGACATTGTGATCTGTAGTGAGAGTAGGGTGCAGGTTGAGGAGAGCCTGGAGAGGTGGAGGTATGCACTAGAGAGAAGAGGAATGAAAGTCAGTAGGAGCAAGACGGAATACCTATGCGTGAATGAGAGAGAGGACAGCGGAATGGTCAGGATGCAAGGAGTGGAGGTGACAAAGACATCTGAGTTTAAATACTTGGGGTCAACTGTCCAAAGTAACGGGGAGTGCAGTAGAGAGGTGAAAAAGAGAGTGCAGGCAGGTTGGAGTGGGTGGAGAAGTGTGTCAGGAGTGATTTGCGACAGAAGGGTACCAGCAAGAGTTAAAGGGAAAGTTTACAAGATGGTTGTGAGACCAGCTATGTTATATGGTTTGGAGACAGTGGCACTGACGAAAAGACAGGAGGCGGAGCTGGAGGTGGCAGAGTTGAAGATGCTAAGATTTTCACTGGGAGTAACGAAGAAGGACAGGATTAGGAACGATTATATTAGAGGGACCGCTCAGGTTGGACGGTTTGGAGACAAAGCAAGAGAGGCAAGATTGAGATGGCTTGGACATGTGTGGAGGAGATATGCTGAGTATATTGGGAGAAGGATGCTGAATATGGAGCTGCCAGGGAAGAGGAGAAGAGGAAGGCCAAAGAGGAGGTTTATGGATGTGGTGAGGGAAGACATGCAGGTGGCTGGTGTGACAGAGGAAGACGCAGAAGACAGGAAGAAATGGAAACGGATGATCCGCTGTGGCGACCCCTAACGGGAGCAGCCGAAAGTAGTAGTAGTAGTAGTAGGTTTAAGCCCAGTTGCCTGTAGTGGCGACTCCATTACAGCAGAGGGCGCTGTGACACGGTTGCGTGATGATATTGTAGCGAATTCGGGGGACAACGCAACCACAGGAACTGCCGCGGCCGGGAAGCGAATCTGTATCGCCCGCATCGCAGGAGACATCGCTAACCGCTCGACTAAAGGGTCAGACCCGCCAGCCAGCGGCCAGCGTGTCTTCTTATCCATGCACGTTACAATATTGTGTTGAGCGGGGTTTCTTCATGAGATTGAGAGACTTCGAGATAGCAAGTCACGGTTTACCGTGTCACAAGCACTATATATTGTTTAATATTGTTTCATACGATCTTTATACAGTGTTTTTTCGTTTTATTAGATTGGCGAATATAGGGTTTATCTTGTTTTTACCGTTGACTAATGGCTAGCTAATGCAACCTGGCTAGCCGCGATCGTTAGCTCTGTTGTCGCCTGGGCAACGTCACGTGATTCTCTCCGTGCTGTGTAACTTCATATTTATGCTCTAGCTTGTAACGTTAGTTGTACCTGGCTCCACACACCCCTGTAGTCTAAGTTTTGATTGGCTCAACAGTTTCAAGTGTTATAAAACGGTTTCCATGTTTGAAGTGTAGATTATAAATTTATAAGATTATTATTGATTGTATTCATTCTTTACTGTGAACAGGTCCTCCTATACTACTGAAAAGTATATGAAAGTGCATTTAAGATGCAGAATGTAAACACATGTTTATAGATGACAGTAGATGATATGGATGAGAGATAGGGATATGGAGATTTTGATATTGACCAGTTTATTTGGAGTGTTTATATAGAAATTTAATATGTAAAGTAAGGCAGCCAATGTAAATGTCTAGACAGACAATAAATATATGTACAATAGTACAAGTGATTTAGAGGACCATGTAAACAGGGTGATGATTGTAAATAAAGATAACATTGAGAGACTTCGAGAAAGCAAGTCATGGTTGACTGACGTCTTTATTCCATGACTGTTTTCAGATATCTGTCAAACTATAACTGCCTGCACCGTACCAAGCCCGGTACTTGCTACACACCCATTATCCAAACCACTCGTCCTGCTCTCAGAGTCACTGGAGTCTATCCCAGCAGTTATTGGGTGGCAGGCGGGGAGACACCCTGGACAGGGCCCCCACCACCACCACCCACACCCATACCCACACCCACACACAGGGACAATTTAGTACGGCCGATCCACCTGACCTACATGTCTTTGGACTGTAGGAGGAAACCAGAGCAGACACGGGGAGAACATGCAAACTCCACACAGAGGACGACCTAGGACAACCCCCAAGGTTTGGACTACCCCGGGGCTCAAACCCAAGGCCTTCTTGCTGTGAGATAACCACGCTAACCACCGCACCACCGTGCCGCCCCAATTAAAAGACAATATAAAAGAAATTTAAAAATAAATCATCCAAAAGGTAGAATAAGTGAAAAAATTAGAACAATTAAAATCAGGTGGTTACACAACAAAGCTATATTATGTAAACAAATAAGACTAGTTGTCAGGCGAAAAGGCAAGTCTAAAAATGTGTCTTAAGACAGGATTCTAAAGCAGAAACAGTGTAATTAGACTGAATACTAACTGGAAGCCTGTTCAAAAGTGGAGGTGCTAGTACAGCAAACAATTTACTGGTACCATATGCTATAAACTGCATATTTCATGCTTCAAGCATTCACTTACTCTTTCCAGCTCATGAATTGTGCACCTACAGGCTAAGATTATAAGGATTACAAGACTATTGCAATAATGGACCAATGTTTGTTTCTTTCTGCAATTGGTATTTGGTCACTGGTCATTGCATCTTTACCTCTCCAAAGGTATTATGTTGTTAAGGTAAGGCCTTGGCAGCAGAGACCAGATATTGGCATTTAATAAAATACCAGTACCTTTAAACTTGAAACACCTGTGCTAATTCAACGATCGATAGATAGATAGATAGTAGAAGGATGCACGCTTGGTTCAAGGAAAAATGCCACCTTGCCATCGCGAACACCAGCGGTTTGTGATCGACGAAAGCCATGAACTGACGGCCCTCCAGTAGGAAACGAAAGTGCCTAACAGCGAGGAAAAGGCCAAGCAGCTCACGATCAAAGGTGCTGTATTTGCGCTCTCTCAGGTTCAACTGCCGGCTGAAGAAGGCAAGCGGCTGCCACGCACCGCTCACCCACTGCTCGTAAAGCGCGCCGACAGCGTAGTCCGAAGCATCCGTCGTGATGGCAATGGGCGCTCCAGACACAGGGTGTGCCAGCATCGCCGCGTCAGCCAGGGCGGCCTTCACATCCTTAAAAGCCGTGTCCCTCTCTGCAGACCAGTCCACAGCGTGTTTGGGGGCTGTGCCCTTCAGAGCCTCATATAGCGGGCGGAGGAGATCGGCAGCCCGGGGGATAAACCGGTGGTAGAAGGACACCATGCCAATGAACTCCCGGAGGGACTGGGCCGTGTGTGGGCGTGGAAAGTCTGCGACGGCCTCCACCTTAGATGGAAGGGGGGCCGCCCCGTCCTTGGTGACCCGATGGCCCAGGAAGTCGATGATGCTCAGACCAAACTGGCATTTAGCCGGGTTAACTATCAACCCGTGCAGGCTGAGTCTCTCGAAAAGGGCTCTGAGGTGGGACAAGTGCTCGGACACGGAGGTGCTAGCGACCAGGATGTCATCCAGGTACACAAAGAGGAAAGGCAGGTCCCGCAACACTGAGTCCATGAGGCGTTGGAAGGACTGCGCGGCGTTCTTAAGCCCAAACGGCATGCGCAGGAACTCGAACAGTCCGAACGGAGTTGTCACAGCCGTTTTGGGGACATCAGTGGGATGGACGGGCACCTGGTGGTATCCACGGACGAGGTCCACCTTGGTAAAGATCACTTTCCCAGCCAGGTGGGCGGAGAAATCTTGGATGTGAGGGACCGGGTAGCGGTCCGGTGTTGTTGCGTCATTGAGCCGACGGTAGTCACCATATGGACGCCACCCACCGCCAGGCTTAGGCACTATGTGGAGGGGTGAAGCCCACGGGCTGCTGGAGCGACAGATGATGCCGAGGCGCTCCATGTTCTCAAACTCCGCCTTGGCGACAGAGAGCTTGGTCGGGTCGAGGCGCCGAGCTAGGGCGTGCACCGGCGGGCCGGTGGTGGCGATGTGGTGCTCAACCCCATGTTTGGTCGTAGATGACGAGAATGTGGGCTGAGTGAGGTCAGGGAACTCGGAGAGAAGATGGAGAAACACGTCCTCAGTGGAGAGCATGCTGGACAGCCTGACGGAGCCTGTATCGCTGAGTGCACACGCGTGTGAAGCGAAGGTGACGGCGTCAATCAGGCGTCGATTCCTGACGTCCACCAGCAGCCCATGAGCACAAAGAAAATCTGCGCCGAGGAGGGGAAATGCCACGTCGGCGGTGACAAAATCCCAGCTGAACCGCTGTCCATTAAAACACATGTCAATGTGCCTCGTGCCGTACGTACGGATAGAGCTGCCGTTAGCAGCTTCCATGGGAGGGCCGTGAGCACCCGACAGTGCGTCCACACTCGATGCAGGTACGACACTCCTCTGCGCCCCAGTGTCGCATAGGAAACGCCGCCCCGAGATGGAGTCTCGCAGGAAAAGTAGCCTGTTGTCCTCCACGCCGACGCCCATGGCCACTAGTGAGCGCCTGCCTTGGCGTTTCCCGACGAGCTGAAATTGCACGGGAAGGTGCACTTTGTCGCCTTGGCCCCGAACTTTGCATGGTAAAAGCACAGGCCGGGCTCCTGTCGCCGACCGGGGGTTGCCGCGGCGACCACCATGGAGTCACCAGCTGGTGGCTTGTGGGGGTGGGCAGGGGTGAGCGCGGACGCGCAGTGCTGCTGTTGGCTGGCCAGGAAGAACTTGTCAGCTTCTTCAGCTAGCTTGCGGCAATCGGTAATGCTGGTGTTAGCCAAAGCGGCCTGCACCTGAGCAGGTAGTTGTCGCAGAAACAGTTGGACAAAGAGGAAATCAGGTGTGTGCGCCGGTCCCAGCAGATTCAGCATTTTGTCCATGAGCTCGGATGGCTTGCTGTCACCCAAGCCTTGCAGAGAAAAGAGACGGTGGGCCCTCTCGGCGTCGGAAAGTTCAAAAATCTTCAAGAGGGGGTCTTTGAACCCCTTGTATTTGTCTGCCGCCGGAGGATTTGTAAGGAGACTCACCACTCTAGTTGCAGTCGAACATCCGAGCGGCGATACCACGTAGTAGTATTTAGTAGCATCATCCGTTATTTTGCGGATAGCAAACTGCGCTTCCGCCTGGGCGAACCATGTCGTTGCCGATGACTCCCAGAACTCTGGCAATTTGAGAGAAACCGCGTTGATTTCGTCAACCATGTTCGTTCGAAAGATTGTCTCTGATAACTACCAAGAGACAAACGTCGGGGTCACCAGTGTAGAGGAGCTCGAGCAGGAGTTGTGACAACTTTCTCTTTCGGCTACACAACGTGCACCATTTATTCCTTCACCATAACAACAACAAAAAACCCGCGCAGTGGAAGTGTGTCACTGTAAACCCGAACCGAGGAAACAGCAGCTGTAAACTAACGTTCCTACTAGCTCAATAAGGGGAATTATGTAGCCCCATAACCACTACAGTATCCCCTTTACATATGGGTAAAATGCAATATAACAGCATCTGTAAATATTAAGACCTAGGCTCCAGTATCCCCGCAAGCTTGAGTAAGGGTAAGCGGTTTGGATAATGGATGGATGGATGGATATTCAAACAGGCAGTGGGGCTGCGTTGAGAGCCGTCCTCTGAGAAGGCCCATGTCCTAGTTAGAGAAAGTCGGCCTAATTTGCAGTCATTACTTTGGCATCAGTGTTATCTTATGATATGCAAAGATCGCTAGGTCCTCACTCTCAACTTGCAAAGTTGCTTGTTTGGATAATCGTTTAATAACATCTTCCTTTGGTGAGGTCTGCGCTGCCTCGCCATTGTTTATTACCTGCCAGAGTCACAACAGCGAAGCGATACCTTTCAAAATTAAAATCGATAAACAACCACATGAGGAGCAGCGTGAGGCAGGAGAGACTAAATGACCTGGCTATCCTGTCAATTGACAACACTGGAGCCTAGGACTTGGATATGAAGGACACTGGAGGATTTTGTACAACACAGAGCTTATCGAATGCCAATCAAATAGGTGAGTACAAGTGCTTTCTCAAGGGAATTTGGGGTTTCTGATGGGTCACCATGCCAGCCTTTAGAGGTATTTTTTAACTGGCCGCTGAGCCAGAATAATATAGTTTCTGAGTTGGACCATCGCCGATCCCGTCTCATTGTGATTTTGATATCAGGAATTGGAACACTGTCATTTCACCTCATGCACTTGCGCACATGAAGTGAAATGTACGGTGGCCGACAAGGGCCAAACGCACTGCAACGGCATAATGCGTCTCAGTTAAGGAAAACAGCTTCAAGTACAGAAACGATTCAAATTCACAAACTCAAACACAAACACAAGTAGCAGGGAGCACGCTTCTCTGTGCGCCCGTGTCACAGAGAAATCGCCGACCGGAGATGGTGTCGAGGATGAAGAGTAGCCTGCTCGTATCGCCAACACTCATGGCCACTACTGAGTGTTGGCCCTCTCTTTTCCCGTCGGCCTGTAGTCGCAGGGGGAACGGCACCGTTTAGCTTTCGCACCAAATCGAGCGTGGTACATACAGAGTCCAGAGGGCTTGTAGCGGTCTGATGCGGTGGCGCCACCGTCGGGCCACGCCCGCGATGTCGGCGGGGGGCCAGTGAAGGTAGGAGCCAGCACCCCGGCATGGGAGGAACGTTGTGTAGCGACGAAGAATCGGTCAGCCTCCTTTGCCAGCTCACGGGGATCAGTGATGGTGGAGTTAGCGAGCGCAGTCTGGACGTGGGGCGGCATGTTGCGCAGAAACAGCTCCATAAACAGGAAACATGGCTTTTCTTGACCCAGTAGGTTTAACATCCTGCTCATTAGCTCCGATGGTTTGCCATCTCCCAAGCCCTGAATTGCGAAGAGGCGACGTGCTCTCTCCGTTGTTGACAGTTCAAAAGTTTCAAGGAGGAGATTCTTAAGTGCGGCGTATTTACCATCGGCCGGTGGGTTGGTTATGAAACCGCTTATCCTGGAAGCCGTAGCGCACCCCAGCGCTGCCACTACGTAGTAGCACCTGGTCTCGTCTGCTGTTATGTCTCTGAGCGCGAACTGTGCCTCAGCCTGCGCGAACCATGTAGCCGCGGAAGACTCCCAAAACTCCGGCAGTTTAATTGCAACGGCGTTCGTAGCCATAATGTGTGTGGTTTCAGAAAACTTATCCGAAAACCGACATCGGGGTCACCAGTGTAGAGCCGAAGGAACGGAGAAGACCGTAGGTTCACACTTTAGCCGTGTAGGCAACTTTCTTTAGTCCACGGTAAATCAGAGAGACAACAAAACCACAGCTCGACTGAGCGGAGGCGGCAAGAATAATCAGAAAACTGGCTGAACAACCATAACTTAACCCTGCGTTAACCTGCCAGGGCAACCCTGACTTAACCCGTAGTTCCTGGGGTGAATTCTATCCCCAATACGTGTCCACCACAGTTTTTAATTTAACCCATGTATTAGGAGCCGGGTACTCTATCCTAATTCCACACTACTCCCTTTGATCCCAATTTTTAATTCAGCAGATAAATAAGTTTGTTCCAAACAACAGAGACGCACTAATGGTGACATGCAGTGAGAATTTTACCTGTGAATTAATAATCCATCTTTTTTGTGTACATTCTATTTCATACATTGTAGTAACCTATAATGTTATTTCAAGAAGAGGGAGGAACACAGGGTGACGTACAAGAGTGGAGGAAAGTGCACACAGGTGGACTATATCTTATGTAGAAGGTGCCATCTAAAAGGGATTGGAGACTGCAAGGTGGTGACAGGGGAGAACGTAGCTAGGCAGCATCTGGTCTGTAGGATGACTTTGGAGACCAAGAAGAGGAAGCAAGTGAAGACACAGCCGAAGATCAAATGGTGGAAGTTGAAGAAGGAAGACTGTTGTGTGGAGTTCAGGCAGGAGTTAAGACAGGCACTGGGTGGTAGTGAAGAGTTGCCAGATGGCTGGACAACCACTGCAGAAATAGTGAGGGAGACAGCTAGGAAGGTACTTGGTATGTCATCAGGACAGAGGAAGGAAGACAAGGAGACTTGGTGGTGGAATGAGGAAGTACAACAAATTATACAGAGGAAAAGGTTGGCAAAGAAGAAGTGTGATAGTCAGAGAGATGAAGAAAGTAGACAGAAGTACAAGGAGATGCAGCGTAAAGCAAAGAGAGAGGTGGCAAAGGCAAAGGAAAAGGCGTATGGTGAGTTGTATGACAGATTAGACGCTAAGGAAGGAGAAAAGGACTTGTACCGATTGGCTAGACAGAGGGACCAAGCTGCAAAGGATGTGCAGCAAGTTAGGGCGATCAAGGATAGAGATGGAAATGTGCTGACAAGCGAGGAGAGTGTGCTAAGAAGGTGGAAGGAATACTTTGAGGGGCTGATGAATGAAGAAAATGAGAGAGAGAGAAGGTTGAATGATGTAGGGATAGTGAATCAGGAAGTTCAGCGGATTAGCAAGGAGGAAGTGAGGGCAGCTATGAAGAGGATGAAGAATGGAAAGGCAGTTGGTCCTGATGACATACCTGTGGAGGCATGGAGATGTTTAGGAGAGATGGCAGTGGAGTTTTTAACTAGATTGTTTAACACAATCCTGGAAAGTGAGAGGATGCCTGAGGAGTGGAGAAGAAGCATACTGGTACCGATTTTCAAGAACAAGGGCGATGTGCAGAACTGTAACAACTACAGAGGTATAAAGTTGATCAGCCACAGCATGAAGATTTGGGAAAGAGTAATAGAAGCTAGGTTAAGAGGAGAGGTGACGATCAACGAGCAGCAGTATGGTTTCATGCCAGGAAAGAGCACCACAGATGCGATGTTTGCTTTGAGAATGTTGATTGAAAAGTATAGAGAAGGCCAGAAAGAGTTTCATTGTGTCTTTGTAGATTTAGAGAAAGCTTATGACAGAGTGCCGAGAGAGGAGGTGTGGTATTGTATGAGGAAGTCAGGAGTTGTAGAGGAGTATGTAGGAGTGATGCAGGATATGTATGAGGGAAGTGTGACAATGGTGAGGTGTGCGGTTGGAATGACAGATGGGTTCAAGGTGGAGGTGGGATTACATCAAAGATCGGCTCTGAGCCCTTTCTTGTTTGCAATGGTGATGGACAGGTTGACGGACAAGATCAGGCAGGAGTCTCCATGGACGATGATGTTCGCGGATGACATTGTGATCTGTAGCGAGAGTAGGGTGCAGGTTGAGGAGAGCCTGGAGAGGTGGAGGTATGCACTGGAGAGAAGAGTAATGAAAGTCAGTAGGAGCAAGACGGAATACCTATGCGTGAATGAGAGAGAGGACATTGGAATGGTCAGGATGCAAGGAGTGGAGGTGACAAAGGCATTTGAGTTTAAATACTGGGGGTCAACTGTCCAAAGTAACGGGGAGTGCAGTAGAGAGGTGAAAAAGAGAGTGCAGGCAGGTTGGAGTGGGTGGAGAAGTGTGTCAGGAGTGATTTGCGACAGAAGGGTATCAGCAAGAGTTAAAGGGAAAGTTTACAAGATGGTTGTGAGACCAGCTATGTTATATGGTTTGGAGACAGTGGCACTGACGAAAAGACAGGAGGCGGAGCTGGAGGTGGCAGAGTTGAAGATGCTAAGCTTTTCACTGGGAGTAACGAAGAAGGACAGGATTAGGAACGATTATATTAGAGGGACCGCTCAGGTTGGACGGTTTGGAGACAAAGCAAGAGAGGCAAGATTGAGATGGCTTGGACATGTGTGGAGGAGAGATGCTGAGTATATTGGGAGAAGGATGCTGAATATGGAGCTGCCAGGGAAGAGGAGAAGAGGAAGGCCAAAGAGGAGGTTTATGGATGTGGTGAGGGAAGACATGCAGGTGGCTGGTGTGACAGAGGAAGACGCAGAAGACAGGAAGAAATGGAAACGGATGATCCGCTGTGGCGACCCCTAACGGGAGCAGCCGAAAGTAGTAGTAGTAGTAGTAACCTATAATGTAGCAATGTAGCATTGTAGCACTATAGCCTATAATAGTGCTTCAATAGGCTAACTGCTTGCCCATGCAGACCGGCGATTCCGACAGTCATCCAGGCTGGCGTTTGTTCCCTTGGACAGAGGTTTTTTATTTTATTTTATTACTATTTTTAGGTTAGTTTGGATATATGTGTTACTTTGATATGTGTTCTTGTAGTTCTTGAATGTGTTTGTCTGTATGTTGTACTGCTGTGGGCTGGGGAAAACGTCTACGGCATAACGCGTCTCAGTTAAGGAAAACAGCTTCAAGCACAGAAACGATTCAAATTCACAAACTCAAACACAAGTCTAAACGAGGTACAAAAAGAGGAACGTGGTGCAAATGAAAAAACGCGCTGCAAAAAACAAAGACAAATGCAGCATCATCAAACGCGCTGCAAATAGAGAAACGAAGCACAAAACGATACAAACCAAGAAACGATATTCAAAAGAAAAACACTTCATAACGCTCCAAACCTGCAGGGGGCGCTCTCAGGGAGCGCTCTCAGCGTAACAGCTCAATGGACAAGGTCTGGGAACAATTCACATGTTCTGTGGCTCATGTGGCTCAAATGTGCAATTTTTGGCAGAGGCAGACAACAGTAAGTGGACTCATATCCAGTTTGTTAATAACATTGATGTAGTTCACATTAGTGCGTCTCTGTTGTTTGGAACAAACTTATTTATCTGCTGAATTAAAAATTGGGATCAAAGGGAGTAGTGTAGAATTAGGATAGAGTACCCGGCTCCTAATAAATGGGTTAAATTAAAAACTGTGGTGGACACGTATTGGGGATAGAATTCACCCCAGGAATTAAGGGTTAAATCAGGGTTGCCCTGGCAGGTTAACGCAGGGTTAAGTTATGGTTGTTCAGCCAGTTTTCTGATTATTCCGCTCAGTCGAGCTGTGGTTTTGTTGTCTCTTTGATTTACCGTGGTTAAAGAAAGTTGCCTACACGGCTAAAGTGTGAACCTACGGTCTTCTCCGTTCCTTCGGCTCTACACTGGTGACCCCGACGTCGGTTTTCGGATAAGTTTTCTGAAACCACACACATTATGGCTACGAACGCCGTTGCAATTAAACTGCCGGAGTTTTGGGAGTCTTCCGCGGCTACATGGTTCGCGCAGGCTGAGGCACAGTTCGCGCTCAGAGACATAACAGCAGACGAGACCAGGTGCTACTACGTAGTGGCAGCGCTGGGGGGCGCTACGGCTTCCAGGATAAGCGGTTTCATAACCAACTCACCGGCCGATGGTAAATACGCCGCACTTAAGAATCTCCTCCTTGAAACTTTTGAACTGTCAACAACGGAGAGAGCACGTCGCCTCTTCGCAATTCAGGGCTTGGGAGATGTAATATTTGCTAGTAATATTTGATTTGCTAATGTCCCTTACGGCTTTCCGTAGCGCCACCACAAAGTCACGTGATGTACGTAGCAACGTCAGTGGGAATCCGGTCGGTGAATAAACACCCAGCACGAGAGAAGTCGTCCTTGCTTTATTAATGTTATAAGTTAACATAGCCAGAGGGCACAGAACATTACATGGTGTCAGAGTAGCGGAGTTTAAATTCCCAGTATGGATTCGTACGGCGTTCCAGCTCCACGGATGGACTGGGAATCGGCGAACTTACCTGAAGCATGGAGACGATTTCGACAAACAACGGAGCTAACGTTCAAGGGCCCCCTGAGCGGGAAGAACGAAGAGGAGAAATGCAGCTACCTCCTGCTCTGGATAGGGGAAAAAGGGCGCGATGTGCACAACACTTGGACACTCAGCGGAGAACAAGCCAAGAAGCTAGAAACGTACTACGATAAGTACACTGAGTACATCACCCCCAAAGCAAACCCGATTTATGCCAGATATAAATTTCATGAAAAGATGCAGGGAGAGAGTGAATCCTTCGAACAATTTGTAACTGGGCTAAAGCTTCTAGTCAAAGACTGTGGCTACCCAAATGCCGACGAGATGGTCAGGGACCGCATCGTGTTTGCCACCAACTCACCCAGAGTGAGAGAAAAGCTACTTAGCCAGGGAGCTGAGCTAACGCTAGAAAAAGCCATAGATGTAGCCCGCTCACACGAGCTAGCAAAGCAACAGCAAACGTTTATGGGCCAGGGCAGCACACATGAAACGGTGCACGCAATAGGCAGAAAGACTTACAAACCGAACGCACCCAAAGCACCTAACGCTAACTTCAGACAAAGGGAGGGTAACGTTAGCACCGCCGCCAGGGCGTGTAGCTATTGTGGAGGGCTACACGGCGCTAAAGCCACTTGCCCAGCTAAGGGTAAACAATGCATTAAATGCAAGAAGCTCAATCATTTTGCTAAAGTATGCAAGTCTAGCTCCCAGGGACAGACAAAGTACTACCGCGGCACAGTACATGCCGTCGGAGAGAACCCAGAAGAGTACACCACTGACAGAGAGCAGGAAGAACTGTACTTCGACAACATTACAGTGGAGAGCACCGCTGTGGGAGAACAGACAGAGCTGTACATAGACTGCATCTCAATAGAGAACAACGGAAAAAGCAACGAGCAGGCTTACGTAGAGGTTGGAATTGGCACACCTCCACAGAGGGTAAAGTTTAAACTAGACACTGGGGCACAGGCCAATACTATTCCAACCAACCTGTTCCAGGCGTTGTTCAAAAATGTGACACTGAAACCAGCAATACACAGACTCACTGAATATGGAGGAGGCGCGCTGAGTGTGAAAGGCACATGCAAACTCAAATGTAAGTACAGAGACAATGCAATGATGCTGGACTTTTACGTCATTGACACAAACGCCCCACCAGTCATGGCAATGAAAACATGCCGTGACCTAAACTTGGTAAAAATAGTGATGGCTGTGAGCGAGGAAAACAATGTCACATCACAGAGCATAATGGATGAGTATGCAGATGTTTTCCAGGGAATAGGAGAGTTCCCAGGCGAGTGCACCTTCCGCGTCACACCAGATGCAACGCCGGTCGTCTGCCTGCCACGCAGAATCCCCATCGCCCTACGCAGCAAACTGAGGGACGAGCTTGACAGCATGGAGAAAGGCGGCATAATCTGTAAGGTAACAGAACCCACAGAATGGGTGAACGCACTCGTCATTGTTGAGAAGCCAAAGACAGGCAAACTTAGAGTGTGTTTAGACCCCAGAGCTCTTAACAAAGTGATACAACGACCTCACTACCCCCTCCCCACGCTGGAGGACGCCACCACAAAGCTCGCTGGAGCTGAGTACTTTAGCGTGTTAGACGCGCGGTCAGGCTATTGGGCCATCAAACTGAGCACTGAATCCTCAATGTTGACGACATTTAACACAGTGTTTGGCAGGTATCGTTTCCTCAGACTGCCATTCGGAATCGTGTCCGCTCAAGACGAATTCCAGAGACGCGTGGATGAAACATATGAAGGATTGGACGGTGTGACGGCCATAGTGGACGACATACTAGTGTTCGGCAAGACTAAAGAGGAACATGACCAGCGTCTCAGAGCGATGCTGAAGCGCACAAGGGAGCGAGGGGTGAGGCTCAACCCCGACAAGTGTCACATATGCATGTCCGAGGTAAGCTACTTCGGCCACACGCTCTCACACGAAGGCATCAAACCAGACCCACACAAGGTGAAGGCGGTCAAGGACATGCAACCCCCACAGAACAAAGCAGAGCTGGAGACAGTCCTCGGCATGATCAACTACCTCGCCAGATTCGCTCCACACCTCTCACAGATAAACTCACCCCTCAGACAGCTTCTGAAACAGGACAGTGAGTTTGTGTGGGATGCAGTCCGCGACAAGGCGTTCCAAGAGATGAAGAATCTCATTACACAGCACCCAGGTCCAGTACTCTCATATTTCGACCCGCAGAAAGAGCTGCGACTCCAAGTGGATGCATCCAAAAGTGGCCTTGGGGCTGTCATGCTCCAAGATGGCAAACCAATTGCCTATGCGTCCAAGTGACTCAACAGCACTGAAGAAAACTACGCACAGATAGAGAAGGAGCTCTACGCTGTGGTCTTCGGCTGCAAGAGGTTCCACGAGTACATGTACGGACGAAAAGTGATTGTGGAGTCAGACCACAAGCCTCTGGAGGCAATACTAAAAAAGCCACTGGCAGCAGCACCACCCCGGCTGCAACGGATGATCCTGGCGCTCCAAAAATACGACATCCAAATCATCCACCGTCCCGGTAAGGACATACCGGTGGCCGACACACTGTCACGCAAGTCAATAGAACACCACGACAGTGACCTACAGGAAGGGATGGAGGCCCAAGTGCACACAGTCCTCAGCAACATCCCTGTGGGCGACACAAGACTCACAGAAATCAAGCAGGAAACAGCGCAAGATCCACAGCTCACCGCACTCAGACGAGCCACACTCACTGGCTGGCCAGACACAAAGAAAAAGTGCCCGCCCAGCATCCAGGAATACTGGAACCACAGAGCAGAAATCTCAGAAATGGACGGTATCCTGTTCAAAGGTGAGAGAATCATTGTCCCCCAAAAGCTTCGCAAGGACATGATACAGCGCATCCATGCCAGCCACCTTGGCGTGGAAAAAAGCAAATGCCGAGCAAGAGACTTACTGTTCTGGCCTGGCATGGGGAAACAGATCGAGGATGCGGTAGCAGACTGCAGCATATGCCAAGAATGGTGCAGCGCAAATGCAAAGGAACTAATGATGTCACACGCCATACCCGAGCGGCCGTGGCAAGTGATAGGCACAGACCTATTCACATGGAACTCACAGGACTTCATAGTCACTGTGGACTACTACTCCAGATTCTTCGAGCTAGAGAGACTTTACAGCTGCACCTCATCTGCCGTCATCATGAAGCTGAAAGCAGCAATGGCTCGACACGGAATCCCCGAGACTATCATCAGCGACAACGGTCCGTGCTACAGCTCTGGTGAGTTCCGCAACTTCTCACAGACATGGGGTTTCTCACACACCACCACAAGCCCCCACTACCCACAGAGCAACGGCCTCTCCGAGAAGACTGTCCAGACGGCCAAACGCATCCTGGACAAAGCCAAAGCTGAGAACAAAGACCCCTACATGAGCTTACTGGAGTATCGCACCACACCGGTGGACAACCTGAAATCACCGGCACAGCTACTGATGAGTCGGAGGCTGCGGTCCATTCTCCCATCAACAGCAAAACACCTGCAGCCACAGATCGCCAGTCAGGAGGATGTTCACGAAAGGAGAGAGGTATGTCAACAGCGCCAGCAGGCATACTACAACCGAACAGCCAAACCTCTGCCCCACCTGCCCGCAGGCACACCAATCCGCTTCCGGCAGGAGGATGGATCCTGGAGACCTGCAACTGTGGAAAGACCAGCGAACACAGACAGGAGCTACCACATCCAAACCAAAGAAGGTCAGATCTACCAACGCAACCGTCAACACCTGCGACAAAGCAGAGTGAACACTCACACTACACACACACACACTTCACAGCAGACTGTTACCAGCGCTAACAACAACACACAAGCCCATCAGCAAGAGCATGCTGAACCTCCAGACACGAACAATCAGCGACAACCAGACACACAGCCTGGTTACACCACGAGGTCAGGTCGCACGATCAAACCAAGACAAATCCTTGACTTATGAATGTAAAAAAGAGAGAGAATTTTACACCAACCTGTACTATACCTGCTATGTTTTGAAAAGAAATATTTACAGCGTTCACTTACCTTGTGTACCTACCTGCTGTTTGCAGTTACCAGTAATGAAAGGAAAAAAAGGTGAAATGTTATTACGGTGTCACATTTAGACAGTGAAGGAAATGTTTTACACTACTTTGTTGCAGTCCAGTTATATAAGAGTTCCACTTTCATATTCTTTCTTACTAAGATTGTATTCGCTTATAAACGTGCTCAACGTGGTCTATATCTCTGCAGAGAAAGCAGCACTTTTCAGAAAAAGGGAGATGTAATATTTTCTAGTAATATTTGATTTGCTAATGTCCCTTACGGCTTTCCGTAGCGCCACAACAAAGTCACGTGATGTACGTAACAACGTCAGCGGGAATCAGGTCTGTGAATAAACACCCAGCACGAGAGAAGTCGTCCTTGCTTTATTAATGTTATAAGTTAACATAGCCAGAGGGCACAGAACATTACAGAAGATGGCAAACCATCGGAGCTAATGAGCAGGATGTTAAACCTACTGGGTCAAGAAAAGCCATGTTTCCTGTTTATGGAGCTGTTTCTGCGCAACATGCCGCCCCACGTCCAGACTGCGCTCGCTAACTCCACCATCACTGATCCCCGTGAGCTGGCAAAGGAGGCTGACCGATTCTTCGTCGCTACACAACGTTCCTCCCATGCCGGGGTGCTGGCTCCTACCTTCACTGGCCCCCCGCCGACATCGCGGGCGTGGCCCGACGGTGGCGCCACCGCATCAGACCGCTACAAGCCCTCTGGACTCTGTATGTACCACGCTCGATTTGGTGCGAAAGCTAAACGGTGCCGTTCCCCCTGCGACTACAGGCCGACGGGAAAAGAGAGGGCCAACACTCAGTAGTGGCCATGAGTGTTGGCGATACGAGCAGGCTACTCTTCATCCTCGACACCATCTCCGGTCGGCGATTTCTCTGTGACACGGGCGCACAGAGAAGCGTGCTCCCTGCTACTGACGTCGACATCATGGGCGGGGAGCGGGGCCCCCAGTTGGCGACGGCTGACGGCAGCCCTATCCACACCTACGGCGTGCGGTCTGTAGAACTGTGTTTTGGTGGACAACGTTTCACGTGGGAGTTCGTCATGGCCAATGTAACGCTTCCCCTCCTCGGAGCTGATTTTTTGTGCGCTTATGGTTTGCTAGTGGACATTCAGAACAGCCGTCTGGTCGACGCCTTAACCTTCTCCTCCTTCGCATGTACGCGGGGGGAAGCGGCCTATGCAGGTCTAGCCAACTCTCTCTCAGAGGCAGACAAGTTCAACCGCCTCCTCGCTGAGTTCCCTGACCTCACCCAGCCTACCTTCTCTGCACCCACCGCTAAGCATGCGGTGGAGCATCACATTGCTACGAAGGGGCCCCCGGTCTACGCCAGAGCCAGGCGTCTCGACCCCGCCAAACTTGCCATTGCCAAGTCTGAGTTCGAGCACCTGGAACGCATGGGGATCATCCGCCGCTCTGACAGCCCGTGGGCGTCCCCACTCCACATCGTCGCTAAGCCTGATGGAGGTTGGCGCCCATGCGGGGACTACCGCCGACTAAATGACGCCACCACACCCGACCGCTATCCTGTCCCGCATATCCAGGACTTTTCTGCAAACCTGTCTGGCAAACGCGTCTTCTCAAAAGTCGACCTGGTCCGTGGTTATCATCAAGTTCCCGTGCACCCCTCGGACATCCCCAAGACAGCGGTGACTACCCCATTCGGCCTATTTGAATTCCTACGAATGCCATTTGGACTCAAGAACGCGGCCCAGTCCTTTCAGCGGCTAATGGATTCAGTGCTCCGTGGCCTTCCTTTCATCTTCGTCTATTTGGACGACATACTCATCGCCAGCGCCTCCGAGGGAGAACACCTGTCCCATCTTCACGCCCTCTTCACACGCCTCAGCCAGCATGGGCTGATCGTCAACACGGCGAAGTGCCGGTTCGGGCTGACGGCCATTGATTTCCTCGGGCACCGCATCACTGGGGACGGGGCGGTCCCCCTGCCCTCAAAGGTGGAAGCGGTGGCGGCCTTTCTGCGCCCCCAAACAGCTCATGTGCTCAGGGAGTTCATCGGGATGGTGACATTCTACCACCGCTTCATTCCCCGAGCCGCCTTTATCATCCGGCCACTGTACGAGGCGCTGAAAGGCAAGTCCCCCAACCAGGCGGTCGACTGGACAGCAGAGCGGGACCGTGCGTTCACCGAGACTAAAGCTGCGCTCTCCCAG